>NC_053025.1:122474656-122708874 GCF_003073215.2 Triticum urartu | reverse complement strand
ATTTTATTTCTTTTTATCACATGCACATGAATCAATTGTGACAGCCAGAGTAATAGTACATCATACAAAACTAGCATACAGTTCAGAGTTGGAAACTACAGAGACTAAAATTAACATGGATTGTTCTAGGCATCTAGTCCAAGAAATCAGAGCACTAGCTAGTTGTACCATGAAACAATCACATGGTACAAGAGATATGATTCGTATCCTCTGTGAGTTCACACTCTACTCACAGCCAGCCTTAGCGACATGTTGGATCCTGCAAAACCTTGAATTCATTGTTCCGGCGGCAAGGCATAAGCCTGTTCAAATTACCAAGGTGTGCAGATATGAATTGTAGTACACATGAAGTATATGCAGAATTCTAAAGCACTCTGTTCTCAGGATCACGAGGTGCTACCTGTTTGTGGCTCTCAGCCTCATCGCCATGTTGGTGTCCGGTCCGCCGAGACTGCCGATCGTTGCCTCATACGTCCTGGTGGCCAACAAGGTGGACGGCGCCCAGCGCTCAACTTGGACGGAGGAGTTGCTGCGCCTGGGAGGTTCCTCGCCTGTATGGTTCATCTTGTTGAGCTGCCAAAATACACACGCAAAATCATGTTGGAGCAAATCGCCATAAACATTTTTACAAAACAGCTTGCCAAATCCCCGTGTAGTGAATTTGCTATATAATTTAATGCTGAACTTTTTCTAATACACACTGAACTTGCATAC
Organism: Triticum urartu; assembly: GCF_003073215.2. Taxonomy (NCBI): domain Eukaryota; kingdom Viridiplantae; phylum Streptophyta; class Magnoliopsida; order Poales; family Poaceae; genus Triticum; species Triticum urartu. The sequence continues at coordinate 122,708,160 of NC_053025.1, read as the reverse complement.
AACATATTCATAACATCACTTCTCCTAACTGCACTATGATCTATCCATTCAAGAGAGTTTGAACTTGCTAGCATCATCTCCTAACTGCGTCCATCTCATTATCTTTTACAAAACAATTCTCAATATGGAACAAATAACAACAGGAAGGAGGCCACCACCATGCACATACAACATCAGCATGCAAGCTAGGGGCACAAACATACAATAGCAAGAATGAATTTTGTAGACTATGGGAATTAAAGACACATCATTAAGTTGGTAGTACACATGACACATAGAAATAGTGAGTAGGAGTACATGGTTTTGAAGTAGTATCTATAGTAATTTGCTAACTTACTTTCAGGTTACACACTCACAATACAGTAACTGTAAACTACTTCCAAGTTACCAAATTGAACGATTGCAACGACGATACTGTATGCTAGATGAATTGTATGGTTGAAACAGAGAAAACTCAAAGAAGGAATACACGACCAACCTTGCCATTGATGATAGACTTGCTTCTCGTGCATTCCTCCTCCGATTTGTCAGATTTTGAGCAGCAAATGATCAGACTTCCCACTGAAACATACATAAGAAAACATTTTCAACACCTAATTCACTAGAGATGACTCACCAAGGTAGCCATGCTCCCCTAAGCAACTGATGAACAATGAATAATTTTGCATATCTGAAGAACAAAATTTGGATGGTGATAACACCAAAGCTTCCCAATTTGCATCCCTGAAAGGACTCCGTGCTCTTAGCTGAGAAGAACTCACCTCTGGCCAACGGCCGATGGGCGGAGCGGCCACTGATTAAGCTTGGGCAAGAGTACAACGGCCTCATGGGCGCCGGTGAGTAGAGGAAGTGGACATGCTACCCCTAATCCTACAGACCGACGACTCCAGTGAAGTGGAGCTGATGGAGGCAGGGCTCGCGAGCAGTGGCTGGGCGCGCCGGGATTTGGCCGTTGTAGGGGATCCACGCTCAGGCCCGTGGGGGAGAGGATCCATGGCACAGTGGCGGGGGAAGGGGCCGGTGCGATGGAAGCGCCGCCGGTTCAAATCGTGCATATGTGTTTCATATGTGTCACAGCTTGATTTTTGACCCTTTCTTTTTCTTTTGATTTTCTGAGGTTTTTGCTTGAGTTTTCTTTTTCCGTGGCTATGTGGTATGGAAATTGAAGAAGATGACCTCTTCTTTCTTTCCAGAGTGACTTGTTATCCTCAAAACCTTCCCAAGACCTTTTCATTTCCATCCTTGACCTAACCCAATATTCTTTTTATTGGGAATATTCCTTTTTCTATTAAAGGAATAACCCTTTAAACCCTAGGTTGTGAAGCAACCTATATTTTTGTCACTCCAAAAATTCCCAAATAATTCTCATAATGTTTTTGGGTCATATCTTCCTCAAATATGGAAAAATATTTTATTGGCCATGTTTCCCATCATGCTCAATTAATTCCTTTTCTATTCTGTCCTGAATGGCAGTTTGTGAAGCAAGTGCCATTTATCTTTGCCCAATTCAACCCAAGATTTTTGGACATCTTTTCCTATATAAATAATTGCCTCATGCCAAAATTAAACTCAAAGTGCCTAGTAAATATTCCTGAGCAAATTTTCAAAGTTCTTGTCTGAGGGAAGTGATTGTGAAGGAAGTACAAGCTAGACATGTCAAAATGAGTTGAAATTTTGCAAGGTCCTTCATAGGATCATATCATGACTCTCCACCAAATTTGAGCTCATATAACTTTCTATGTGATCCCAGATCCAAATCTTAGTTTCTGGTCAGATTTTCAGTTTGTGAAGCAACTATATTTTATATTGGTTCAATTGAGCTGAAACTTTACCAGGACATACTTCTACCTATATAAACTACCTCCACCAAAATTTGGCTCAATCCATTGCACCATTTGCCATGTGCAAATTTTCCAAGTTTCTGTCCAGAGCAAAGCTATATGAAGCAAGTGCTGGTTTGGTTCATCCAAATGGCCTGAAACTTTTTGAGCTTCTTCATATCTTCAAATAATTGGGTCATGCCCAATTTCAGATCAGCTTGCCTCTTTATGTGAATGCAAATTTATAATCTCTAATTCTGGCCATTATGGTAGTTTCTACAGCAACCCTCATCTAAACTCCTCTTCTTAGTCTGATTTTTGGTAGACATCACCTTAGTGTGTGATCATCACCAGACAAACTATTTACTGAGTTACCAAGCTGGTGTCCCCACTGCACAGCACAAACACTTGGCTGCTGGTTTGCTTTGGGGCCATCTGCAAATCTCTTCTTTGCCCCTGGACCCAATTATTTCTCCAGTTGGACTAAGGGCACTAAGGTCCATCTACTGGACATGGTTGGCCACGCCAAAGCGCGCCGCTTGCGTCAGTGCACATGGTGATCATGCTTGCGTCATGGCTAAATACGTGCTCTGGCTTGTTCTTGCCCCTGTTCCCGTCTCCTTCCTCCTCGTCTCGACGTCCCTCCGTGTCCTGGAGCTCGCCCGTGCTCGACTACATCGCCCTGCGTCGCTGCTTCGTCGTTGTTCGCCATAAATGCATCGCAAAGGACACACCCGTGCCGTGTCCAGCCTCTACCCGCCATTAAAGCTTGGCCGGGACTCGTGAGTGAGCCCTAGAGCTCTCCGCCGCGCCTATTCAAGGACCCCCGAACCCCTCCGCAGCTCAATCCCCCCCCCCCCCCGCCTCATTTTCCCTCTGGAGTCACCTCATCTCGCCGTTGTTCGCCGTCATCCTCCGTGGCAGCCAAGGCCTCGGCTTTGTTCCGACTAGCTCGAGCCTCATCTCTTCCTCCTACCATGTCCATCGACTCCCCCTCACCACAGCGAATGCCCCCGCCCACTTTCCCCTCGCCGGAGAGCCTCCTGGCCGCGTGCCCCACGTCCGGCCACCGCCTCCACCTCTCGGTCTCCACCCCAACCGAGCCATCCGAGCTCTCCCTCTCCCTCCCGACCACGCCAACAGTCTCACCGGAGTCCGGCACACCCTCACCCACCCCTCATTCATCGCTGGAGGACCAGGGCCCCTCACCCCAAGCTCAACCGCCCGCCTCTGCCTCCTTTCGGGTCCTCTCCGTCCCTGCGTCCTCGCTCCTCCCCGGCATCCGCCCTGCACCAGAACGGAGGCGCCTCTGCCTCGCGGTCCCGCTGGTGGTCTCCGCCTGGCTAGAGATGGCCGGAGCCGCCCGGCCCATCGCCGGCAGTGCCCCTGCCCTCTCCTCTGTTCCCCTCCTCTATCCCGTGTGGGACATGAGCGTGGAAGAGGACGACCGAGCTCTGGCCTCCCCCTGCGCGTGGGACCCGCCTATAAGTGGCCTTAGGCCCAGGTCCACGTGGATAAGTGGAAGTGCCTTCTGGTGAGTGCGCTACCAGTTCTTTGAAAGCGTATTTATATCAGTACGCTTTCATTTGCACGAAAGCGTATTTTCTCCTTCTTTTGTCTGAAGTACGTTTTCTGAGTCAGGAAGCGTATTTTTTGAAATCCGTTTCTGTCTTATCGACTCAGGGACCCGTTGGTGATGAAAATTTTCACAGATTAGTCCCTGATCTTCTACACCCCATAACTCTGCAACCGTAACTCCGTTTGAGGTGATTCCAAAGCCTACTTCTTCGTATCGTCGAGCTCTTTCTGTCGGTAACATTTTCACCAGGTGGTCCCACAGTGAAAATGACCATTTTGCCCTTGCCTCTAACCAGCCCCCTTCGAGAGAGAAGTGTTTCCGGCAAACCTTTCTGCGGCTTCACCGCACTTCTTCCCGGAGTCTCCGTCACCCCCAGACAAGCCACAACCACCATTTGCATGATAGCCATGCAGTAGCATTGGTTTTCAACTTGAATCTTTATGTAACACCCACAATGCGGCTATATCTCCCACATGTCGGGGCACGACTTAGAGGCAAAGCCGCATGGTAGGTTTGTCGCAAGAGGGGTAATCTTCACACAATCTCATGTACTTAATAAGAAAGGGATAAAGAGTTGGCTTACAATCGCCACTTCACACAAATACAAGTTAAACATACATCATCCAGAATACAAACAAGGTCCGACTACGGAACCAAAATAAAAGAAGACAACCCCAATTGCTAGATCCCCGATCGTCCCAAATGGGCTCCACTACTAATCAAATGGAAACGAAACAACACAATGAACACGATCTTCATCGAGCTCCCACTTGAGCTCAGTTGCGTCATCTGCACTGGTATCATCGGCACCTGCAACTTTTTGGAAGTATCTGTGAGTCACTCAGCAATCTCACTCTCGCAAGATCAAGACTATTTAAACTTATGGGTAGGAAAAAGGTAGTGAGGTGGAGCTGCAGCAAGCACTAGCATATATGGTGGCTAACTTACGCAAAACAGAGCGAGAAGAGAAGCAACGCATGGTCGAGAATCTAGAAGTGATCAAGAAGTGACCCTGAACTACTTACGTTCAAGCATAACACAAGAACCGTGTTCACTTCCCGGACTCCGCCGAGAAGAGACCATCACAGCTACACACGCGGTTGATTCATTTTAATTAAGTTAAGTGTCAAGTTCTCTACAACCGGATATTAACAAATTCCCATCTGCCACATAACCGCGGGCACGGCTTTCGAAAGTTCAAACCCTGCAGGGGTGTCCCAACTTAGCCCATCACAAGATCTCACGGTCAACGAAGGATATTCCTTCTCCCAAGAAGAACCGATCAGACTCGGAATCCCGGTTACAAGACATTCTAACAATGGTAAAACAAGACCAGCAAGACCGCCCGATGCGCCGATATCCTGATAGGAGCTGCACATATCTCGTTCTCAGGGCAACACCGGATGAACACTACGTACAGCTAAAACCAACCATCAAGTTTCCCCGAGGTGGCGCCGCAAGTGGCTCTGGTTCGGACCAACACTTAGAGAAGCACTGGCCCAGGGGGGGTAAAAATAAGATGACCCTCGGGTACGCAGAACCCAAGGTAAGGTGATAGGTTTTTAGGCAAATGTAAAGGGGTTCCCATAACACCCAACCACGTAAGGGACGCAAAATCAAGGAACATAACACCGATAATAATGATATCCCAACAATATCCATGTTCCAACCTGGAACAAACTTCATCTTCACCTGCAACTAGCAACGTTATAAGAGGGGCTGAGCAAAAGCGGTAACATAGCCAAACAACGGTTTGCTAGAAAAGGTGGGTTAGAGGCTGAACATGGCAAAATGGGAGCCATGATAAAGCAAGTGGTTGGTAGTGCGGCATAGCGATAGAACGAACAACTAGCAAGCAAAGATAGAAGTGATTCCGAGGGTATGGTCATCTTGCCTGCAAAGTTCTCAGAGTTGTCGAAAGGTTGATCCTCGTTAGCATACTCAACCGGTTCCTCGATCACGTACTCATATCCCGGCTCTACGCAAAGCAAGAACACAAGCAAAGGTCCAACAATCAATCACGGTGCAATGCACAATCAACATGATGCAAAACATGGCATGATATGCGAGATGTGCTATGCAATGCATATGCGTGCTTCGGAAGGAAAAGATTGATCAAGGCATCAACTTGGCAGATAAAGTGTGCTGCTGGAAATATGTGATGATTTCGGTCGAAATCGATATAAAGATCACCGGAATCGGATGCACGGTTTGCAAATGGCAAGCAAAACAAGAATAGCACAATTCTGCGATTAACAGCACGCTGCCATCTAGAATGCAATAAGAAACTAAGCTACTGCACTCCAACATAGCAAAAAAGTATATGGCAGTGATGTACACAAGATGCTTGACAAAACATGAACACTGAGCTACGGCTAAATCCCACAAGAGCAGGTTCAAACAAGCATGGCAAAAGTACAAAATATATCAGCTTCACAGACTTAGTGAGAATACTAAGATGCCAGGAATAACATCAGGAAGCCATGTTTAGAGAAAGCAAACTACATGCTACAGGAACATATCATAGCAATACAAGGCATGGCATGAATCTACTAAATGGTGAGAACAAAAGTCCCTTACTGATCATGAGCCAAAAATGCACAGAAGATATGATGGCACCCATGTAAACATAGCAAGTTTTTTAACAGTTTCAGACTTAGCAGAAAACTGAGCATGGCATAAACAGAATTATGAAGGCATCTTTGCGAGCTCAAATCACTCACCACAAAGCATTGCATGACAAGATAAGCATACTAACAGCAAGAAGACATGTTCAAGAAGCTAACCATGGCAAGAGCAAGTTCATAGCATGCATGGATCACTAACAACAACCATGGCAAAATTGATTAACATGTAAACAATCTGCCAGGAACATTTTATAGCAAAGGTAGAGCAAGTTTAAGACATGCTAGGTCACTCCATAAATTCAAACAGGGACATGGATGGATAGAGCATAACCATATGTCCAAAACACCCTTACTGAAGATACTCAAAACAAGCATGGATCTCACTGTAGCATCATGTTTACATGGCATCAAAATAACAGCAGGAAAAATGACACAGCAAAATCCTAAGTCCCTGAAAACAGCAATATCACGAAGGCTACTTTGCATGCTTGTGCTAGTCACCACATTGATGACAAAAATACATGGCAAGCACCTCTGTAAATATGGCATGGCATAGTTCAAAACACATGTAGAGCTCATGCCCATATGATGCACACAACAAATGTGACAAAAATGACAAATCAACATAATCTGCTAAGTAACAGGAGTAAACATTTTATAGCACTCTTGCATCAATGATTTGGGCATCAAGAAGGACTCAAACAAGCATGGCACAATGGAATGAAATGAAGATCATCTCCCGGTGAACATTTTGATATATCATATGCATGCACCGGAGCTACGGCCATGGAGATAAGATGCATTGAACAGGGGCACAAAATGTCATAGACTTAGGGACTTAGAGAAAAAATCATTGAGCGGGGAAAAGCTATGATGCGCACAAGGCGAGGTTTAGCACTGCTCACCAAGGGCCGAGCCCATCTGAGGAGGAGGGAGCTCAGCCAGATCTGGGCCTGCTGTGGGGGAGGGGCCCAGGCGGGCGCTCGCGGGGCCCACGAGCGGAGGCGCGGTCGTCCTCCCGATCCTGCCTGGATCGGGAAGGCAGGGGCGGCAGCGGCGGTTCACGCCGGCGACGGCGAGGCCGGGCAACCGATGGGGACGGCGATGTGCACCATGCGGCGGGGCGAAGAGAGCCAGGGGCGGCGGCTCGAGTCGGCCTCGGCCGGATCCCATCAGATCCGACCGGCGATGGTCGGCGACTGCGGGAGGCGGCGACTCCGTGCCTCGGTTGGCGCGTGCAGGCGCACAACAGCAAAGAGGAGCTCGGCTGGGGCCGGTCCGGCCAACGACGCCGGTGGAGGTGGGGCTTAGCGGCGAGGTCGGGGCCTCCAGTTGGTCCGGCGAAGGTCCGGTGAAGCGGCGGGTACGGGCACGCGCCCGCGGACGTGCGGCGGCGGCGACCGGGCCCGTGCGGGCCCGCGATGGGCTCCGCGGGCCGCGCGGGGGTGGATAGCGGCGGCGGCAGGTGGCGGCATCTGGTTGGATGCGGGAGGCGGTGGTGGACGTGTCCGACGGCGGACGGACATGTCCGGCGGCGGGGAGGTGGTAGACTAGGGTTTGGACCCGAATTTTTGGAGGGATGCACATATTTATAGATAGAAGGAGGTAGGAGTGTCCAAAGGGAGTGTAGTTTTCGCCCACATGATCGTGATCCGATGACGGAGGAGATGGAAGTGGTTTAGATGGGTTATTGGACTGTTTTGGAGGGGTGTTGGGCTGCAACGCAAAAGAGGCCTTCGCGGTAACCCGGTTAACCGTTGGAGCATCAAACGGACTCCAAATGGAACGAAATTTGACAGGCGGTCTACCGGTGGTGTACCAAGGCCACTTGGAAAATCTCGGTCCATTCCGAGAACTTTTAACACCCGCTCACGAAAAGAGGCAAGAGGTGTGCGTCGGTGCATGTAGGAGTGTCGGATTGCAAAACGGACAACAGGGAAAAAGCTCGAATGCAAGAGACGAACACGAATGCAAATGCGATGCACATGATGACATGATATGAAATGCATGACATGAACAAAATGCAAAATGAATACAAAAACCCAACCACGAAGGGAAACTCATATAGCATCTCCGGAAAAGGCAAGAGTCGGAGTTACAAATATGGAAAGTTACATTCGGGGCGCTACAACACTCCACCACTATGAGAGGATCTCGTCCCGAGATCTAGGATGTCACTAGAGGAAAAAAAGGAAGAGGAAAGGGGAGAGGTAAAACTAAGTAGCTTCTTTGACAAACGAGTGAAACCAAAGAACCTTGAGAGGTTGAAAAGTTGAAAGAAAGAACACAACGAAGGTGAACAAAGTTGAAAACACTCCGTTAGAAAAGAGGAATAAGGAACATTACTAGAGCCTTGTAGGTTGAATGACATAAGAAAAGGGTTACAAAGGACAAAAAGTACATGCAAGCACCCCGGTTGAAACAAGATGGAGAAGGAATAAGAATGATATAATTTGGACAGCACTCTGATGACCCACAAGTATAGGGGATCTATCGTAGTCCTTTCGATAAGTAAGAGTGTCGAACCCAACGAGGAGCAGAAGAAAATGATAAGCGGTTTCCAGCAAGGTATTCTCTGCAAGTACTGAAATAAGTGGTAACAGATAGTTTTGTGATAGGATTATTTGTAACGAGCAACAAGTAACAAAAGTAAATAAAGTGCAGCAAGGTGGCCCAATCCTTTTTGTAGCAAAGGACAAGCCTGGACAAACTCTTATATAGAGAAAAGCGCTCCCGAGGACACATGGGAACATCATCAAGCTAGTTTTCATCACGTTCATATGATTCGCGTTCGGTACTTTGATAATTTGGTATGTGGGTGGACCGGTGCTTGGGTACTGTCCTTACTTGGACAAGCATCCCACTTATGATTAACCTCTATTGCAAGCATCCGCAACTACAACAAAAGTATTAAGGTCAACCTAACCATAGCATGAAACATATGGATCCAAATCAGCCCCTTACGAAGCAACACATAAACTAGGGTTTAAGCTTCTGTCACTCTAGCAACCCATCATCTACTTATTACTTCGCAATGTCTTCCTCTAGGCCCAAATAATGGTGAAGTGTTATGTAGTTGACGTTCACATAACACCACTAGAGGAGAGACAACATACATCTCATCAAAATATCTAACGAATACCAAATTCACATGACTACTAATAGCAAGACTTCTCCCATGTCCTCAGGAACAAACATAACTACTCACAAAGCATAATCATGTTCATAATCAGAGGGGTATTAATATGCATATAGGATCTGAACATATGATCTTCCACCAAATAAACCAACTAGCATTAACTACAAGGAGTAATTAACACTACTAGCAACCTACTAGTACCAATCCCGGATTTGGAGATAAGAATTGGATACAAGAGATGAACTAGGTTTTGAGAGGAGATGGTGCTGGTGAAGATGTTGATGGAGATTTCCCTCTCCCGATGAGAGGAGCGTTGGTGATAACGATGGTGATGATTTCCCCCTCCCGGAGGGAAGTTTCCCCGGCAGAACAGCTTTGCCGGAGCCCTAGATTGGATCCGCCAAGGTTCCGCCTCGTGGCGGTGGAGTTTCGTCCGAGGAGATGGCTTATGATTTTTTCCTCATCGAAAGACTTCATATAGCAGAAGATGGACATCGGAGGGCCACCAGGGGGCCCACGAGGTAGGGGCGTGCCCAGGGGGGTAGGGCGCGCCCCCACCCTCGTGGGCAGGGTGTGGCCCCCCTAGTGAACTTCTTGCGCTCAGTATTTTTTATATATGCTGAAAACGTCTTCCGTGAAGTTTCAGGACTTTTGGAGCTGTGCAGAATAGGTCTATAATATTTGCTCCTTTTCCAGCCCAGAATCCCAGCTGCCGGCATTCTCCCTCTTTATGTAAACCTTGTAAAATAAGAGAGAATAGGCATAAGTATTGTGACATAATGTGTAATAACAGCCCATAATGCAATAAATATCAATATAAAAGCATGATGCAAAATGGACGTATCAACTCCCCCAAGCTTAGACCTCGCTTGTCCTCAAGCGAAAGCCGAAATCGAAAAATATGTCCACATGTTTGGAGATAGAGGTGTCGATAAAAGTAGAATGCGGACATGAGGGCATCATGATCATTCTTAGAACAGCAACTTACATAATTCTTGTCATATGATTTCTTATGCTAGAGTATTAATTCAATCACAATCTCAAGTATGAATTGTAAACTTCATTGAAAACTAACAAACTATAATCTCAGTCATTAGAGCAATTGCAATTTATCATAACATAGGAAAGAGTCAATATATAAGAGCTTTTCAGCAAGTCCACATACTCAACTATCATATAGTCTTTCACAATTGCTGACACTCACGCAATACTTATGGGTATGGAGATTTAATCGGACACGGAGAAATATAAGGGCTTATAGTTTTGCCTCCCAACGTTTTACCTCAAGGGTAATGTCAACAATAATAGTTCATGAAAACTCACATCCAATTAGCCATATATACCAGGATCTTTCCAACATACTGTGCTTGCCAAAGGATAAAATGTAAAAAGGAAGGGTGAGGATCACCATGACTCTTATGCAATGTAGGAGATAAAAGTAAAAGATAGGCCCTTCGCAGAGGGAAGAAGAGGTTGCCATGCGTTTTTATGGTTGGATGCACAAAATCTTAATGCGAAAGAATGTCACTTTATATTGCCACTTGTGATATGGACCTTCATTATGCAGTCTGTCGCTTTTATTTCTTCCATATCACACGACCGTATAAAGTTTATTTTCTCCCACACTAATAAGTCATACATATTCAGAGAGCAATTTTTATTGTTTGCACCGATGACAACTTACTTGGAGGATCTTACTCAATCCATAGGTAGATATGGTGGACTCTCATGGCAAAACTGGTTTAAGGGTATTTGGAAGCACAAGTAGTATCTCTACTTGGTGCGATGAATTGGCTAGCATGAGGGGGAAAGGCAAGCTCAACCATGTTGGATGATCCATGACAATATAATTTATCTCAGATGTAAGAAAACATAACCCATTATGTTGTCTTCCTTGTCCAACGTCAACTCTTTAGCATGTCATATTTTAATGAGTGCTCATAATCATAAAAGATGTCCAAGATGTATATTTATATGTGAAGACCTCTCTTTCTTTATTACTTCCTATTAATTGCAACGATGACCAAAACTATGTTTGTCAACTCTCAACAACTTTTATTCATCATACTTTTTCTATGTGAGCTCATTACTCTCCATAAGATCCATATGATCTCTTTGTTTCCTTTTTTATTTATTTCTCTTTTCTTTTATTCACTTTGGATCATGGAAAAATAATCAAGCCCTTGACTCAACACTAATCTTTATTATATATAGCTCACTGACTTGATTACATAGAGGGATCATAAAGCAAAACTCAAAACTAGATCATGCCATAAACTTTATTCTACTAGATCAAGATATTGCCAAAAGGATCGAACTAAGAAAAACGGTAAAGATAAAAGTGATGGTGATACGATACCAGGGCACTCCCCCAAGCTTGGCAGTTGCCAAGGGGAGTGCCCATACTAGATACTCAATTCTTCTTTGTTGGTGGAGAAGGTGATGGTTTTGTTGATGGCGTAGGCTTGTCGTCCTCTTCCAAGGCATAGGCTCACCATCATAGAAGGATGATCGAGTCTCCCGAAACCTCAAATCTGCAGCCAAACTCATCCTCTTGAATCTATATTCATACTCGCAGTTTTGATTTTGCAGGTCATAGATCTGGGCTTGGAGGTGCTCGATTTTCTCATGAAGCTTGAAGATGGCCTCCCCAATGTCCTTGACGTCCAGCTTGTGGTTGTTGGTGAGCTCCGTGATCATAATGTGATTGGAATCGAGTCCATGCTCCACCATCTCCTGACACTTGAAAACATCTTGCTCCAACGCCTCGAGCCTTGCCTCCGTGCTTCCGGTCTTCCTTGGTCCCTCAACATCGCGGATGTGCAACAACCCCTCACGCATCTGAATGGTTTGAGGGTGTTGCAGCACCTCCGCGAGGTAGGGGTTGATGACCTTATTGAAGAATTGGTCCTTGGGGGCACTTGAACACGACATGACATCCTGGATCTGTCAGAAAAATAGCTCGAAACACAAACAGAGGATAATTGCATGATACGGGAGTCAAAACCCCTGGGAGATTATATAGTGAATTATTACCGACCAAAATACGTGTCGTGTAAGAAAACGGAGTCCGGAGAGCGCATGAGGTGCCCACGAGGTAGGGGCGCGCCCAGTAGGGTAGGGCGCGCCCTCCACCCTCGTGGAGGCCTCGTGTCCTTCCCAGACTGCTTTTTATTTTTCTATTTTTCTAAATATTCCAAAACAGAGAAATATTGCCTTAAAAACTGTTTTGGAGTCGGTTCACTTACCGTACCACATACCTATTCCTTTTCGGAGTCTAAAACGTTTCGGAAAGTGTCTCTTATGTATTCCTCCGGGGTTACGGTTTTAGTAACATTGGTTTCAACATTTATGGGATTACCTGAGATATAATGTTTGATTCTTTGACCGTTCACCACCTTCGGATTTGTGCCTTCGAAGTTGTTGATTTTTATGCCACCGGAACAATAGACCTCCTCGATAACGTAAGGACCTTCCCATTTAGAGAGAAGTTTTCCTGCAAAATATCTTAAACGAGAGTTGTATAGAAATACATAATCACCTACATTAAACTCACGCTTTTGTATCCTTTTATCATGCCATCTTTTAACTTTTTCTTTAAACAACTTGGCATTTTCATAGGCTTGGGTTCTCCATTCATCGAGTGAGCTAATATCAAATAACCTCTTCTCACCGGCAAGTTTAAAATCATAATTGAGCTCTTTAATAGCCCAATATGCCTTGTGTTCTAGTTTGAGAGGTAAGTAACATGCTTTTCCATAAACCATTTTATACGGAGACATACCCATAGGATTTTTATATGCAGTTCTATAGGCCCATAATGCATCATCGAGTTTCTTGGACCAATTCTTTCTAGACCTATTGACAGTCTTTTGCAAAATTAATTTGAGCTCTCTATTACTCAATTCTACTTGACCACTAGACTAAGGGTGATAAGGGGATGCAATTCTATGATTAACATCATACTTAGCAAGCATTTTACGGAAAGCACCATGAATAAAATGTGAACCACCATCAGTCATTAAATATCTAGGGACTCCAAATCTTGGAAAAATAACTTCTTTAAGCATTTTAATAGAAGTGTTATGATCAGCACTACTAGTTGGAATAGCTTCTACCCACTTAGTAACGTAATCAACATCAACTAAAATATGTGTATAACCATTAGAAGCAGGAAAAGGTCCCATATAGTCAAAGCCCCAAACATCAAATGGTTCTATAACGAGTGAATAGTTCATAGGCATCTCTTGACGTCTACTATTATTACCGATTCTTTGGCATTCATCAAAGATAAGACAAACTTATGGGCATCCTTGAAGAGAGTAGGCCAATAAAAACCAGATTGCAATACCTTATGTGTAGTTCTATCTCCCGCATGGTGTCCTCCATAAGCTTCAGAGTGACACTTGCATAGGATCTGTTCCTGTTCATGCTCAGGTACACAACGTCTAATAAGACCACCTAATCCTTCTTTATAAAGATGTGGGTCATCCCAAAAGTAATGCCTCAAATCATAGAAGAACTTTCTCTTTTGCTGGTATGTTAAACTAGGTGGTATGAATTTGGCAACAATGTAATTAGCATAATCAGCATACCATGGAGCAGTGTGAGAAGCATTTATGACATTTAATTGCTCACCAGGAAAGCTATCATCAATAGGTAGTGGGTCATCAAGCACATTTTCTAACCTAGACAAGTTGTCTGCAACGGGTTTCTCAGCTCCCTTTCTATCAACAATATGTAAGTCAAATTCTTGTAGCAAGAGAACCCATCTAATAAGTAAAGGTTTAGCATCTTTCTTTTCCGTAAGATATTTAATAGCAGCATGATCGGTGTGAATAGTTACTTTAGAATCAACAATATAAGGTCTGAACTTGTCACAAGCAAATACAACTGCTAAGAATTATTTTTTAGTAGTGGCATAATTTCTTTGAGCATTGTCTAGGGTTTTACAACCATATTGAATAACGTTTAATTTCTTATCAACTCTTTGCCCTAGAACAACACCTACAACATAATCACTAGCATCACACATAATTTCAAAGGGTAAATTCCAATCAGGTGGCTGAACATTAGGTGCAGAGATCAATGCTTTCTTAAGTATTTCAAATGCTTCTACAAAATCATCGTCAAAGACAAATGGTATATCTTTTTGTAATAAATTAGTCAGAGGCCGAGAAATTTTTGAGAAGTCCTTAATGAACCTCCTATAAAATCCGGTGTGACCAAGGAAACTTCTTATACATTTGATGTCCTTGGGACATGGCATCTTTTCAATAGCATCAACCTTGGCTTTATCAACTTCAATACCTCTTTCAGAAACTTTATGCCCCAAGACAATACCTTCATTTACCATAAAGTGGCACTTTTCCCAATTCAAGACAGGATTAGTTTCTTCACATCTCTGCAAAACTCATTCAAGGTTGCTCAAGCAATCATCAAAAGAAGATCCATGGACGGAGAAATCGTCCATGAAAACCTCACAAATCTTTTCACAAAAGTCAGAGAATATAGCCATCATGCATCTTTGAAAGGTAGCAGGGGCATTACATAAACCAAAAGGCATACGTCTATAAGCAAAAGTACCAAAAGGGCAAGTAAAAGTAGTCTTTGATTGATCCTTGGCTGACACAGGTATTTGAGAGAAACCAGAATAACCATCTAGAAAGCAAAAATGTGTATGTTTGGATAATATTTCTAGCATTTGATCAATAAAAGGTAAGGGGTAGTGGTCCTTTTTAGTGGTCTTATTTAATTTGCGGAAATCAATTACCATCCTATAACCTGTAATAGTTCTTTGAGGAATCAATTCATCTTTATCATTAGGAACGACAGTAATACCTCCCTTTGAAAGTGCGTTATATCGACTAGAGGGGGGGTGAATAGGCGATTTTTATGAATTCTTCACTGAGGAATTTGCAGGTGAGCAAATTCCTTAGCGAAGAACTACTAGCAGCGGAATAAGTACTCAAAAGTAAACATAACAGGGCGCAAGCATAATCATCATGATGAAATGAAGACAAGCATAGAGTACAGTAAGCGTAAACACAGGATAACACAGGATGAAGACAAACAGACTGAAGAAATTGAATTGAGGAAATATAGGAAGTCTTCAGTCAAAGTCTTCAAACACAGATACGAACAAGCACTCAACACATTTATGAGGAAATGAAAGAGTTGAGGAAACAGAACCAGTGAGCTTGGTGAAGACAATGATTTGGTAGACCAGTTCCAACTGTTGTCTCAGTTGTACATCTGGTTGGAGCGACTAGGTATTTAAACTAGAGGACACACAGTCCTGGACACACAATCCTCACCGTATTCTCCTTGAGATAAGGTCACACAGACCTCACCCAATCATTCGTGGTAAGTCTTCAGGTGACTTCCGAACCTTCACAGACTTGGTCACTCGGCGATCCACAATTCCTCTTGGATGCTCTAGACCTTGACGCCTAACCGTCTGGAAGAAGCACAGTCTTCAAAGGTAATAAGCATCGGATTCACGCAAGATCAATCTCTTCAGTGATGCTCAATCACTTGGGGTTTTTAGGTGTTTGGGTTTTCCTCACTTGATGATTTTCGCTCAAAGTCCTCGGAGGATGGGATGCTCTCAAATGACAAGTGTTAGTTTCTCTCGGAGTAGCCAACCAGCTAGTGGTTGTAGGGGGCGGCTATTTATAGTCTAGGGAGCAGCCCGACATGATAAGACATAAATGTCCTTTAATGATATGATCGTTAGGTGGGTAGATATTTGGGGACAGCTGGCACAAGGCACATCAACGGTTGGAAATTTGAGTATCAAATTCCTTAGGGCTATCATGTTCCTCACTGTGTAGGCAATCCGCACTAGAACATTCCTAACTCCTCAGTCAGAACAAATTCCTAAGAGACCAGAAGAACATCGTCTCTGTCACTGAAGAATATGACTGAACTGTATGAGATTTCCAATGGATTCACTCGAAGGGATTGGTAGGTGTAGGATTTTGAGTTGAGCATCACTTGGAAATATTTCCCTAGTATTTCCTCGACCCCCTTTAACAGTACGGTGTTTCCTATGACTCAAGAAACAGAAAATGAAACTACGAAAACAAAAGTCTTCACGCTTCATGTTCCTCGAATGAATACCAAGTCTTCAGGATCACACCAATTTCTTCACTTTCAAAGTCTTCAGAAAGTCTTCAGAAATCCAAAGTCTTCAGTTGAAGAACTTCATTTTTAGGGTCGACTTTCTCTTTAAATATCAAACTCCTCAGAGACTTATAGACCTGTGTACACTCAAAAACACATTAGTCCCTTAACCTATAAGTCTTCAATACACCAAAATCACTAAGGGGCACTAGATGCACTTACAATCTCCCCCTTTTTGGTGATTGATGACAATATAGGTTAAGTTTTCAACGGGGATGAACATATGAAGTGTAAATACTGATATTGAGGAATTTATTTGCAAGATATAAAAGAACTCCCCCTGAAGATGTGCATGATGAGGAATTTGCTTTTGAAGCATTGCACACTTGAAGAGTAGAATCATGGAGATCTCCCCCTATATCTTGTAATTCATACACGCATTTGACATATCATAATGAGGAATTTGAAATGCATGATGAAATATGGTGACTGATGTAATTCAGCATACGTGCATTAACATATATGAGGAATAAGCATGCAGAAAAAGAACATCATAAGTATCAGAGCACCATCGGGTTTAAGTTTACAACTCGATCCAATAAAGTTTCAGAAGAACAAGAGTTGTAACTTAGCAAAAAAACGCCCATATAGACAGACCCGCTTGAAGACTAACTCAAAATTCTCCCCCTTTGTCATCGAATGACCAAAAGGATCGAAAATGAGGACTAACGCCCCTGAAGAATATCAAGTTGATGAAGGAGCACCAGCGTTGTTGGGGTCATTTGTTGGTGAAGGGCCTGCCGCAATGTCGTCCAAGTCTTCATGCTCATCGGTGTCGCGTGATGAAGAATATGAGCTGGACACCAAAGAAGGAACCTTAACCTTCTTGAATTTCTTCGATGGAGGTGCAGACCAGTCAAAATCTTCCTTGAGACCCATTTTCTTGAGATCTTCACCATACAGATGTGATAGAATGGCCCAGGTGCGACCGAAGACTTCATGAAGGTAGTAATGGTTTTTCTTCACTGCATTGTGTGTAGCAGTCATGTTGTGAAGAAATGAACCAAACTGACGCTTAACCCATTTATGGTTTCGATCCACCTTCTGGTGAAGACTAAGCAGAAGTTCACGGTCAGTCATCACACGAGGAGCAGTGGCTTGAGGAGTAGACTTGGGTGCATTGGCAGCAGAGTCATGTGTGGTAGAGTCATCATTGGTGGAATAAGATGCAGCTTTGCGAAACTGACCATCCAATGGACGAATGCCTTCATCAATGACTGCAGGAGCCTTGCCCTTTTCATCAGTTGAAGTAAAAGCCTGCTTGAGGACTTCAATCGGGGGCAGATAGCTAAGGTGATTCTGAAAATCAGCCTTGTAGTTGAGTGAAGACCTTGTCCTGAGGAATCTCATAATCCAGGGAGCATAAGGTTTTAGCTCAAACGGAGAAAGTGCAGCATTTGCCAGAGTCCTCATGAAGAAATCGTGATAGTTGATAGGAATGCTATGAATGATGTTGAATAGCAGATTCTTCATCATGCCAACTATTTCCTCATCAGATGAGTCGTGGCCTTTGATGGGACTCATTGTCCTCGTCAGAATGTGATAGACGGTTCTTGGCACATAGAGTAAATCTTTCACGAGGAATTTGGTCCTTGGGGCTTGACCGGGCTTCAAAGGCTTCATTAACACTTGCATGTAATGAGCTGTGAGTTCTGGTTCATGATACAGGCAGCGATCTCCTTCACTAGGTGGACTTATGGGCAGGGCGTGAAGCAATTCAGAGGCCGGTGCCTTATAGTGAGTATTTTCGGTCATCTAGTCCAAGCCCATGTGTTGATATCTTCAGGATCACCTGTGATATGCAATGTAGCGTAGAACTGAAGAATAAGCTCTTCATTCCAATCAACGATGTCAGAGCAAAAGTTGAGGAGGCCTGCATCATGAAGAACATTGAGCACATGAGAGAAGCAAGGTAATGATTCCATGCCCACGTGAGGAATATGCTCATGGTAGAAGATTTTGTCTTTGTTGAAAAGCAGTGAAGAATAGAAGTTGGCCTGGCTTGCAGTCCAGAAACGCTTCCTCCTTAGACGAGCAGAGTCATAAGGATTGTAGTTAGTGAAGAACACATGCTCGCCGAAGAAATCATCAGCCTTGAATTTCTGCTTCTTTGAGAATGGATCCTTTGGCTTGGGGTGAGGAGTGTCAGTCAATTGCATCACAACCTCCGGGATCTCGATCTCAGGATCCATAGACTGAGGAATTTCTGGTGCTGCTTCAGTGGCATCCTTGGACTTCAATTCTTCATCTACATGATCTTCAGCACTAGTAGCCGGAATTTCTTCATGGACAGACGGTGTGGCATGTGGTTCATCAGATCCCATTTGTACAGTAGTTACTAGGGACTGAGGAATTTGTTGCAATGGTGTGAAGAGTGGAGAGTTGGGGAGCTGAATTTCCCAAAATTCATCACTTAGCATGGGTGTGGTACAGCCAATGTCCACATCTGCATATCCCATTTCTTCAACGCCAGCCTCTTCAGCAGTAACCTGAGGCATAGGAGAGGAGACAACTGGTGTTGAAGGGATTGTATCCACTTCAATTTTTCATCCATCTTATCTGATGAAGCAGCAGAGGGATTCTCTTCATCAGATTCACTTGGAATCACATATTCTTCATCAAAAGGAATAAGGTCCTTTGATGGCATGGTTGAGATAGGAACGGCATCAATGGCGTTTGCAAACGAGCTAGTCAATGGCTTCATCTTCTTCTGAGCTGAAGAATCTGATGAAGTTGATGCCTTCCTTTTCTTCACTGCTGCATGCTCTGCAGTCTTGGTCTTCTTCACATCTGATGCAGATGGAAGGATAGGAATTGGTGTAGGTGCAGGAGGAGCAGAGGAATTCGGTTGAATTTCTTCAGGTACAGCTGATGCAGTTGCCCTGACTTCTTCATTTTCTTCAGGCGCACCACTAGTGGATGCCCTGGCAATTTCTTCAGCGGCTGGAATGCAGTCATTAGCCCAGGAACTCATATTTTCTTCAGCAGCCTGATTGTCATCAGCGGTGCTGGCATTTTCTTCAGTCGGCTGAGCAGATGCTTCAGCCTGAGGAATTTCCTGTTGCGTTGGGGCTGCAACATTGGAAGTGAACTGTTCAGTTATCTTTACAAATCTGACTTTGGCTCTGAGCCTGTTAGCATAATAGCGATCAAATTCATCACTCAGTTTCTTAATTTCAGATTGAAGAGCAACAAGTTCTTCAGGTGAAAGCTTCAGAACATTTTGTTTCAGAAAGTGCTCTTTCTTGTATTGCGCTTTCTTCACCCTCCTTCCCTGTTCAAATTTCCATTTCTCTTCATCAATGAAGTGAGTCAGTACATGACTTTGACCAGGAGTGAGGTTCAGCTCAGGCAGAGGTGTGTTGGGGTCCTTGTGCCACAAGTCAATGAATTCTAGGACCAACTTCGGATCCAGCATTAATGGCACATTGCTGCCTTTGGCTCAAGCGGCCCTGAGTTGCCTGTCCCTAATGATTTCAGTAAGTTCTTCATCATTAGCTTCATCATCATCAGAGGGCACTTGGAAAGCAACTTATTTCTTGTGAGGACTTGGTCGAGGACCTCGTCCAGTAGTGGTCTTCTTCAGAAGAGTGGCAGCAGCTGAGGAACTTGGAGCAGCTGAGGAACTCGGAGAAGCAAGAGCAGCATGAGGAATTAACCGTGAGGGCTTTGAGGAATCTGGCCGTGAGGGCATTGCTGAGGAACTTGGCCGTGAGGGCATTGCTCGTGAAGCACTAGGCTTGTGAGCAGGCTTCTTTGGCATGGCCTTCTTCGGCTTTACAGAGGCCTCAACAGTAGCAGCGGTAGCAGTCTTCATTGAACTTCCTCACTGCATCTTTTGCTTGTTTGGCCAACTTGGCCTGGCACTTGGCCCATTCATCAGGATAATCCTCACCGCGCTTGAGGCTGGTGGGATCAGCTATTTGGCCATGTGCCAACGGAGGTCTTGGGCATCAAGGATTTAGTGCAAATTTCTTCATATATTTGGGAGTGACATATCTGTACTCCCTCCTCTCTCTTGCCCATCTCCTCTCAATCTTTTGAATGCACACCTTGCGCTGATTTTTATCTTCCTCAGGGGGTGTGCAGTACCCAACATAGATGTCCTCAGGTATTTCAAAGGCAGTGTTGACCTCAGGCCTCTTTCCTCCTTTCTGTGGCTTCTTACCATCAGCCATTTTCTTTAGTTGAGGAATTTGAACAATTGAATTCTCTGAAGAGGTATGCAACTTTTCTTCGAGGAACGCTGCAAATGAGTTAAGTTGATGAGAACCTAGTGATTCAGCAGCTGACATGAGTACCTGTGAATAGAGTATAGTTGCAAGGAATTTGGAGAGGTCATATGTGTTCTCAGAAGGTTTTTATAAAGAACAAGTTTGAGGAATTTGACCAGATGAGTCTTGAAGAATTTCACTAAGCGTTCTTTGTCTTAGGTTCCAGAGATGTATAGATCGAAAATCCACACATTTGAGGAATCTTGAAGAAAAACATAACTTAGAGAAACGAATCAAGAACAGATGACATGTGAGATGTTTTAGTGTGTGAAGATATGAAGAAAAACACCGTTGAGGATTTTGTAGAAATCATTTGAATCAAAGAGGGCAGTAAAAGTAACTTTTAATTACCTTGGACGAAGAACACGATGAACTGGAATGTGGAGATGTGAAGTTCGTCAGTGCAAATCTTCCACGCCCTAACTTGGTGGAGGAAGACAGCTATGGCGGCGGCAGAGTGAAGATTTCCGCGGTCGGCGCGAGTACAACGGCGATGAGGTCAAGACAGTGAAGCTTTTCCTCACCGGCGATGATGATGTAGCGGCGGCGCTAGGGTTTGAGAAGCTCGAGCTAGAGAGAGGTCGAGCGGAGTAAAGGAATTGAGGAAGGGGAAGGGGGGTATTTATAGCCACAATGAAAAACTGTTCGCCCGAAGAATTTGGACGAACGTGCCCCTGACCCTTCTCATTCGCTTGACATGTATCACCCACGTACTGAGAAGTGGAGATCGTGTGCGATCGTGGGTGAATGGATAAGTATATCATGGGATGCGGAATGGTTTGAGCGGCAAACCCGAAAATTTAGATAAGATAGGTTTAAAGTTCCGTTCGCAATTTCTTCAGCTAACAAGGACACAGTGAAGATTTTGAACGAGTTTCGAATAGAACGCACATGAAGAATTTGTGAACAGATTGGGTTGAGTATAGTATAGAGGGGGAAGGGTCTGATCACATTCACTTAGCAGAAAATCAACTTGAAGAAATAGCCATAAGTGAATGATGTAGATTATATATATATATATATAGGACTCCTCTTCTGTACTCCTGGGAGTATGTACTCTCATTCTCAATATACCTCATATACGCATTAATTATACCTCTTTATTATTCTCAATAAACTTCATTAAATATTTAAGATACCCCAATACGAGTTTTGTTGAAAAAATATCATCTGCGATGTACTTTTTGTAATATACCTTTTTCACGTACAAACATATCAGTATATACGTAAACATTTAAAAATATGTCTACTCACATGAATTTTTTCATGGAACTCATTTTGGGGTATCTAATAATTACTAATGAAGTATATTAAAAATAATAAAGTGGTATAAAATATTCATCTATGTGGTATATGAGAAGCGGGAGTACGTACTTCAAGGAGTACACAACCATTTTTCTATATATATATATATGTATAGACACACACACACACACACACACACACACACACACACACACATATATATATATATAGCCAATGAAGAAAAACGATGGAAACAGTGAAGACAATGCAACGTTGAAAAGCAACTGAGGAATTTCAAAGAACTGAGGAAAAACTCAAATTGAAGATTTTCAACTTTGGTGGTGGCGTGACCCACCGTATAAGAATGATGATTTTAGACACCGCGTACAATTGTCGTAGGGTTCTGAGAATCAAATTCTTCGTTAATTTCTTCACACTTAGAGTGTTATTCTTCATTGATTGAAGAAAAACGTCTCTTCATGTGTTGCACATCCAAGTCATCAATTTTTACATAAGTGTTAGGATGAGTGTCCTTTTCAAAGAACATTCGAAGATTCTAAGATATTTAGCTCACACCGCAACTTGCTAAATCTCTTCTCATCCAAGGGCTTTGTGAAGATATCGGCTAGCTATTCTTCAGTCTTCACATGCTCAATAGAAATGTCGCCCTTCAACACATGATTACGAAGAAAATGATGACGAATCTGAATGTGCTTTGTCTTCGAGTGCTGAACTGGGTTGTGAGCAGACTTGATGACACTCTCATTGTCACAGCAGAGAGGCACATTCTTCATGTTGGCGTCGTAGTCCTTGAGAGTTTGCTTCATCCATAGCAATTGAGCACAGCAAGAACCAGCGGCAATGTACTCAGCTTCAGCAGTAGATAGTGATACGCAGTTCTGCTTCTTCAAGGACCAACACACCAAAGATCATCCTAGGAAATGACATGTACCAGATGTTGACTTGCGGTCCACACGATCACCAGCATAGTCAGAGTCAGAATATCCAATGAGATCAAAAGCCGAGCCCTTGGGGTACCATAATCCAAGTGTTGGTGTGTGAGCTAGATATCGAAGAATATGCTTCACAGCCTCATGGTGTGATTCCTTCGGTGTAGCTTGAAATCGGACACACATGCAAACACTAAGCATAATATCTGGCCTAGATGCACATAAGTACAATAAAGAACCAATCATGGAGCGGTATACCTTATGATCGAAGTCGATACCATTTTCATCAGTGCACAGATGGCCATTTGTGGGCATAGGAATTTTGACGCCTTTGCAATCTTGCATGCCGAATTTCCTCACTACATCCTTGAGGTATTTCTCCTGAGATATGAATATGCCATTGCGTTGTTGACGAATTTGAAGACCTAAGAAGAATTTCAATTCTCCCATCATAGACATTTGATATTCTTCACTCATCATATAGGCAAATTCATCACTATAACGTTGGTCAGTACAGCCAAAGATAATATCATCAACATATATTTGGCACACAAACAATTCACCATCATAAGATTTAGTGAAAAGAGTAGGGTCGAGTGAACCGGGTTTGAAGCCTTTATTCATAAGGAATTCCTTCAAAGTATCATACCACGCCCGTGGGGCCTGCTTGAGGCCATAGAGGGCCTTATTGAGTCTGAAGACTTTGTCAAGATGCTTTGGATCTTCAAAACCTGGGGGTTGAGCAACATATATTTCTTCCTCAAGCTTACCATTGAGGAATGCACTTTTCACATCCATTTGATATAGAGTGATATCATGATGGTTAGCATAAGCAAGTAATATGCGAATAGCCTCAAGTCTAGCAACAGGTGCAAAAGTTTCATTGAAATCAATTCCTTCAACCTGTGTGTAGCCTTGAGCTACAAGCCGTGCCTTATTCCTTACCACAAGGCCATTTTCGTCTTGCTTGTTGTGATAGATCCATTTTGTGCCAATGATATTGTGCTTGCGAGGATCTGGACGTTTGACCAGTTCCTAGACATTGTTGAGCTCGAACTGATGTAATTCTTCTTGCATGGCCTGAATCCACTCAGGCTCCAGAAATGCTTCATCTACCTTAGTGGGCTCTGTGATAGAGACAAAAGCATAGTGCCCACAAAAGTTAGATAAAGGTGAAGCTTTTGAGCGTGTGAGAGGACCTGGTGCTTTAATGTCATCGATGATCTTTTCAACTTGCACTTCTTTGGCAACATGAGGATGAGCTGGTTGTCGTCGAGGAATTTGATCAGCATTTTCTTTAGCACCATTTTTTCAGTATTTTCTTCAGGTGCATTAGCTCGACGTTCTTCATGTTCTGGAATGAATTTTTCAGCAGATTCTTCAGTAGGAATGACATCCTCAGTAGCCTTGAACTTGATAGTTTCCTCAGGTGCTGGTTCATCTATCACAGAAGGTAGGTGCTCTCTTTGCGAGCCATTAGTTTCATCGAACCGCACATCTATAGTTTCAACAACCTTGTGAAGAACATTGTTGAAGACTCTGTAGGTGTGCGAGTCCTTTCCGTAACCAAGCATGAAACCTTCATGTGCTTTCGGTGCAAATTTTGAGTTGTGATGAGGATCTCTTATCCAAAATTTAGCACCAAAAACTTTGAAATAACTTACATTGGGTTTCTTGTCAGTGAGGAGTTCATAGGCAGTCTTTTTGAAGAATTTGTGAAGATATACTATGTTGATGATGTGGCACGCAGTATCAATTGCATCAATCCAGAAACGACGAGGTGTCTTGTATTCATCAAGCATAGTGCGAGCCATCTCAACAAGAGTTCTATTCTTGCGCTACACGACGCCATTCTGCTGAGGAGTATAAGGAGCAGATAACTCATGAGTGATACCAAGTTCATCAAGATAGTCATCAAGACCAGAATTCTTGAACTCAGTTCCATTGTCACTTCTGATGTGCTTGATCTTCACACTAAAGTTGGTTGAAGCCCTCGAGGAAAATCGTTTGAAGACTTCCTGCACTTCGTGTTTGTAAGTGACAATGTGTACCCATGTGTAACGAGATTAATCATCAAAAATAACAAAGCCATATAGAGATGCATCATTCCTAACAGCAGAATAATGATTAGGGACAAAGAGATCCATATGAAGCAATTCAAATGGTCGAGTGGTAGTCATGATTGTCTTCGCTAGATGCTTGGCCTTGGTCATCTTTCCAGCTTCACAGGCTCCACATAAGTGATCCTTGAGGAATTTGACATTCTCAATGCCAATGACATGCTTCTTCTTCGCAAGCGTGTGCAAATTCCTCATGCCTGCATGACCAAGTCGTCGATGCCAGAGCCAGCCTTCTGAAGCTTTTGCAAGTAAGCGCACGGCTGGTTGTGGTCCTGTAGAGAAATCAACAATATACAAGTCTCCTCTCCTAAAGCCTTCGAAGACTTTGGAATTGTCAGCTTCCATAAGCACAACACAACGGTACTTGCCAAAGACAACAACCATATCAAGATCGCAAAGCATTGGGACAGACATGAGGTTGTATCCTAAGGACTCGACAAGCATGACTTTGTCCATGTGTCGATCCTTTGTGATCACAACCTTACCTAGACCCAATACCTGACTTTTGCCTTTGTCAGCGAAGATGATATGCTTCAGATGCGATGGTGATAAGGGAGCATCCATCAATAGATTCTTGTCACCAGTCATGTGATTTGTACATCCACTATCGAGGACCCACTCAGTGGCTTTGGGTTGATCATCCTACAGATGAATTAGTGCAACTTACGAACTCATATACTTCATAAGTGAAGAATATGACATCAATTCATCAGATCAATTTCATCAAGCAAGAGAATAGATAAAGCAGTATGAGGATGTGAGAAATGAAAGTTCATTTCTTCATGATTAGCCTGCGTCCTTTCAGGCACTCTCAGGCCTCCAACAAATTCTTCAGACGATTACGTTCGTCTGGAGACCTGACCCTGCAGAAGAGATTAGTTCTTTTTCTTCACCACCCACATCTAAAGGGGTGGCAAAGAGTTCATCACTCTGCGATCTCCATATGAGAAAGGTGGCATAGACGCCAACCCATTTCGTTTCACATAAGAGGGGTTAGGATAAGCATATGAATAAGTAGAGAAATTCTTCGAGGACTTATGAACATAATGATTAGAAGAATAATGCTCATATTCATAGCCATTAGCTCTTCCCTACGAAACAGAGTTGTTAGCACGATGATATTCATATGAGGACTTTGATCCTTTTGAGGAATTTTGTCCGTATGAAGAATTTGATCTGGGGTTCCTATTCTTCACAGGTGGTGTCCTGAGGACATTCACCTGAAGACTTTCAAGGCACCTTTTGGGAACCCAGATTTTCTTCACAGGAGGATCGTTCCTGCAGTTAGTGCCAACATATCTAGCAAACATTTCACCATTCTGATTTTTGAACAGTTTATAGTTGGAGTCAAATTACTCATCATTAGAATGAGGAGATTCACATGCAAAGCTAGATAAGTTAGATGGATCAACTGGAGGTCCCTTTGCAGCAACCCATGAGGTTTTGGGGTACTGCTCAGGCTTCCAATATGTACCATTAGCATTGAGTTTCCTCAAAGGCAATACCCTCTTTCCTAGGGTTCCTATTGAGGATCTTCTTTTTAAGCACATCACAAAGAGTCAGATGCCCTTTGAGGCTTTTGTATATGCATGTCATGTACAATTCCTTCAGCCCTGCATCTTTAGTGATACTAGCAATGTCCTCAGATGAGGAATTAGTGATAGCAAAGGCAGGTGAAGAATTTGAAACATTAGCAGCATTTGAACATTCAGGTGAAGAATTAGCAAATTGACGTTCAATGCACTTCAAGCATGGAGGAACAAATTCTTCCTGAGAAGCGCTGATTTGTTGAGCAAGTAGTGAATCACGTTCCTTCTGAAGATCTTCATAACTCACTCTTAGCTTTTCAAGAACTTTCTTTCTTTGAAGAAATTCATATGAAAGCTTTTCATGATCAGATAAGAGAGTGTTATGATGACCTTGAAGATTGTCAAACCTAGACTGAAGTCTCTGAAGATTTTCAGTCAAGGTTTTAGTGCGATCCATTTCTTCACCCAACATATCATCACTTTTGTCAAGCATGTTTTGAACCTTTTCAAAAGCCTTTTGTTGTTTTACAGCAATTTTAGCAAGTTTGGAGTAGCTGGGTTTGAGGTTTTCATCAGATTCATTCTCACTTGATTCAGAGGAGGGGTATTTGAGAACCTTGGCACCTTTTTCCATGAAGCAATAGGTGGGAGCGTAGTCATCATTGTGTCCATCAGCCATGTTGGTGAAGCCATTTTCTTCAGAGTTGAAGATGGACTTGCTGACGAAAGCAGTAGCGAGAGCCAAGCTTGCCACACCAGACTCAGACTCCTTAGATGCCTCCTCTTCCTCATGTTCCTCAGATTCAGCCTCAGAGTCTATTTCCTTGCCAATGAACGCTCGAGCTTTCTTGGAGCTGCTCTTCTTGTAAGATGAAGACTTCGAGGATTTTGATGATGAAGATTTTGATGATTTCTTCTTTTTCTTCGCATCATCAGAACTGTAATCCTTGTATTTCTTCTTCTTTGATTCCTTTTCCCACTAAGGACAATCTTGAATGTAGTGTCCAGGTTTCTTGCATGTGACAAAGCCTCTTCTTATAGTCACTGGATGAGGAATCATTGCTCCTTGAGGATTTTCCAAAGTGACCACGTTTTGAGAACTTCTGGAATTTCTTCACGAGCAGTGCTAGCTCATGGATCAGTTCTTCAGGATCACCAAGGCTGCTACCAGAATCTTCATCTTCAGAGTCAGACACTGCCTCGGCCTTCAGGGCACGTGATCTGCCATAGCTCGAACCATAGAGATCTCTCTTCTCAGCAAGCTGGAACTCATGAGTATTTAGCCTCTCGAGGATATCAGTGGGATCAAGTGACTTGTAATCAACACGTTCTTGTATCATCAATGCTAGAGTATCAAATGAGGAATCAAGCGATCTCAGCAATTTCTTCACCACCTCATGGTCGGTGATGTTAGTGGCACCAAGCGCTTGAAGCTCATTTGAGATGTCAGTGAGGCGATCGAAGGTTTGTTGAACATTTTGATTTTCGAGTCTTTTGAAGCGGTTGAAGAGATTGCGAAGAACATCAACTCGTGAGTCACGCTGTGTTGAGACTCCTTCATTGACCTTGGACAGCCTATCCCAGATGAGTTTAGCAGTTTCCAACGCACTCACTCTTCCATACCGTCCTTTGCTCAGAAGGCCACATATGATATTCTTCGCTTGAGAGTCGAGTTGCTTGAATCTCTTCACATCAGCAGCATTCAGAGAAGGTGTGACCGAGGGAACACCATTTTCCACAACATACGAGAGATCATTATCAATTGCCTCAAGATGCATTTGCATCTTATTCTTCCAGTAGGAGTAGTCCGTCCCATCGAAGGTAGGACACCCAGCAGAGACCTTGATCATACCTGCAGTCGACATAACTAAAACTCCAGACGGTTAAACCAAAATCACACAGAACAAGGGAGTACCTTGCTCTGATACCAATTGAAAGTGCGTTATATCGACTAGAGGGGGGTGAATAGGCGATTTTTATGAATTCTTCACTAAGGAATTTGCAAGTGAGCAAATTCCTTAGCGAAGAACTACTAGCAGCGGAATAAGTACTCAAAAGTAAACATAACAGGGCACGAGCATAGTCATCATGATGAAATGAAGACAAGCACATAGTACAGTAAGCATAAACACAGGATAACACAGGATGAAGACAAACAGACTGAAGAAATTGAACTGAGGAAATTGAGAAAGTCTTCAGTCAAAGTCTTCAAACACAGATACGAACAAGCACTCAACACAGTTATGAGGAAATGAAACAGTTGAGGAAATAGAACCGGTGAGCTTGGAGAAGACAATGATTTGGTAGACCAGTTCCAACTGCTGTCTCAGTTGTACATCTGGTTGGAGCGGCTAGGTATTTAAACCTGAGGACACACAGTCCCGGACACACAGTCCTCATCGTATTCTCCTTGAGCTAAGGTCACACAGACCTCGCCCAATCACTCGTGGTAAGTCTTCAGGTGACTTCCGAACCTTCACAGACTTGGTCACTCGGCGATCCACAATTCCTCTTGGATGCTCTAGACCTTGATGCCTAACCGTCTGGAAGAAGCACAGTCTTCAAAGGTAACAAGCGTCGGATCCACGCAGGATCAATCTCTTCAGTGATGCTCAATCACTTGGGGTTTTTAGGTGTTTGGGTTTGGGTTTTCCTCACTTGATGATTTTCGCTCAAATTCCTCGGAGGATGGGATGCTCTTAAATGACAAGTGTCAGTTTCTCTCAGAGCAGCCAACCAGCTAGTGGTTGTAGGGGGCGGCTATTTATAGCCTAGGGAGCAGCCCGACATGATAAGACATAAATGCCCTTCAATGATATGACCGTAAGGTGGGTAGATATTTGGGGACAGCTGGCACAAGGTACATCAATGGTTGGAAATTTGAGTATCAAATTCCTTAGGGCTATCATGTTCCTCACTGTGTAGGCAATCTGCACTGGCAAATTCCTAACTCCTCGGTCAGAACAAATTCCTCAGAGACCAGAAGAACATCGTCTCTGTCACTGAAGAATATGACTGAACTGTATGAGATTTCCAATGGATTCACTCGAAGGGATTGGTAGGTGTAGGATTTTGAGTTGAGCATCACTTGGAAATATTTCCCTAGTATTTCCTCGACCCCCTTTAACAGTACGGTGTTTCCTATGACTCAAGAAATAGAAAATGAAACTACGAAAACAAAAGTCTTCACGCTTCATGTTCCTCGAATGAATACCAAGTCTTCAGGATCACACCAATTTCTTCACTTTGAAAGTCTTCAGAAAGTCTTCAGAAATCCAAAGTCTTCAGTTGAACAACTTCATTTTTAGGGGTCGACTTTCTTTGTAAATATCAAACTCCTCAGAGACTTATAGACCTGTGTACACTCAAAAACAAATTAGTCCCTTAACCTATAAGTCTTCAATACACCAAAATCACTAAGGGGCACTAGATGCACTTACACCCTTCTTAGGGACACAATGGACAGGACTTACCCACTGACTATCAGCAACGGGATAGATTATACCTGCTCAAGGAGCTTTAGTATTTCCTTTCTTACCACTTCTTTCATTTTAGGATTCAGCCGTCGTTGATGATCACGAACTGGTTTAGCATCTTCTTCCAAATTTATTTTATGTTGACATAGAGTGGGACTAATGCCCTTAAGATCATCAAGAGTATACCCAATAGCAGCATGGTGCTTCTTCAGAGTTTTCAATAATCTCTCTTCCTCATGCTCTGAAAGGTTAGCACTAATAATAACAGGATATATCTTTTTCTCATCAAGATAAGCATATTTAAGAGTATCACGCAACGGTTTAAGCTCAAACATGGGATCACCCTTGGGTGGAGGAGGATCCCCTAGGATTTCAACAAGCAAATTGTGTTTCAGAATATGTTCCTGTTTAAAGAATACTTCATCTATTTCCCTTCTTTCATTCATAAACATATCATTTTCATGGTCTAGCAAATATTGTTCTAAAGGATCACTAGGAGGTATGGCAATAGAAGCAAGACCAATAATTTCATCCTTACTAGGCAATTCTTCTTCATGGTGTTGTCTACTAAATTTAGAGAAATTAAATTCATGAGACATGTCATCTAAACCGATAGTAGCAACATCCTTTTTGCAATCTATCTTAGCATTAACAGTGTTTAAGAAGGGTCTACCAAATATAATGGGACAAAAGCTATCTTGTGGGGAACCAAGAACAAGAAAATCAGCAGGATATTTAGTTTTCCCACACAAGACTTCAACATCTCTAACAATTCCCATTGGTGAAATAGTATCTCTATTGGCAAGTTTAATTGTGACATCAATATCTTCTATCTCAGCAGGTGCAATATCATACATAATTTCTTTGTATAAGGCGTAAGGTATTGCACTAGCACTAGCACCCATATCACATAAGCCATGATAACAATGATCTCCTATTTTAACAGAAATAACAGGCATGCCTACCACAGGTCTGTTTTTATATTTAGCACAAGGTTTAGCAATTCTAACAGTCTCATCAAGGAAATGAATAACATGCCCATCAATATTATCAGACAAGAGATCTTTAATAATAGCAATATCAGGTTCAACTTTAATTTGCTCAGCAGATGTATAAGTTCTAATATTGCTTTTACGAACCACAGTTGAAGCTTTAGCATGATCCTTTATCCTAACAAGGAAAGGTGGTTTCTCAACATAAGAAGTAGGAACAATAGGATCACTATAAGTGATAGTCTTTTCTTCAACCTTAATAGGTGCAACTACTTTTACTTCTATAGGAGGATGATATTTAAACCACTTCTCCTTTGGGAGATCAACATAAGTAGCAAAATATTCACAGAAAGAAGCTACTATTTCAGAGTCAAGTCCATATTTAGTGCTAAATTTACGGAAAACATCGGTATCCATAAAAGATTTAAAACAATCAAACTTAGGTGTCATACCTGACTCCTTACCTTTTTCGAGGTCCCAATCTTCAGAGTTGCATTTAATTCTTTCCAATAAATCCCATTTGAATTCAATAGTCTTCATCATAAAAGAGCCAGCACAAAAAGTATCAAGCATGGTGCGATTGCTATCAGAAAGCCGAGCATAAAAATTTTGAATAATCATTTCTCTTGAGAGCTCATGATTGGGGAATGAATATAACATTGATTTAAGCCTCCCCCAAGCTTGAGCGATGCTTTCTCCTTCGCGAGGCCAAAAATTATATATATATATATAATTGCGATCACGATGAACAAGATGCATAGGATAAAACTTCTGATGAAATTCCAATTTCAATCGTTTGTAGTTCCATGACCCCGTATCATCACATAACCTATACCATGTGAATGCATATTCCTTCAAAGATAAAGGGAAGACCTTCTTCTTAACAACATCTCCAGATACACCTGCAAGCTTAAATAATCCACAAACTTCATCCACATATATTAGGTGCTCATTAGGATGCTTTCTTCCATCTCCTACAAAAGGATTAGCTAGCAGTTTTTCTATCATACCCGAAGGAATTTCAAAGCAGACATTTTCATTTTCAGTAGGTTTGGTAGGTTGAGGAGCAACTCTTTGCTCTACTGGTCGGGGTGAAGATACCCCGAACAAGCCCCTCAGAGGATTACTTTCCATAGTAACAAGTGACAGTAAATTTCAACACACTATATAAATTTTCCTTACCAAATTCCACCTACCAAAGGCGCTTCACTCCCCGGCAACGGCGCCAGAAAAGAGTCTTGATGACCCACAAGTATAGGGGATCTATCGTAGTCCTTTCGATAAGTAAGAGTGTCGAACCCAACGAGGAGCAGAAGAAAATGATAAGCGGTTTCCAGCAAGGTATTCTCTGCAAGTACTGAAATAAGTGGTAACAGATAGTTTTGTGATAGGATAATTTGTAACGAGCAACAAGTAACAAAAGTAAATAAAGTGCAGCAAGGTGGCCCAATCCTTTTTGTAGCAAAGGACAAGCATGTACAAACTCTTATATAGAGAAAAGCGCTCCCGAGGACACATGGGAATATCGTCAAGATAGTTTTCATCACGTTCATATGATTCGCGTTCGGTACTTTGATAATTTTGTATGTGGGTGGACCGGTGCTTGGATACTGTCCTTACTTGGACAAGCATCCGACTTATGATTAACCTCTATTGTAAGCATCCGCAACTACAACAAAAGTATTAAGGTAAACCTAACCATAGCATGAAACATATGGATCCAAATCAGCCCCTTACGAAGCAACGCATAAACTAGGGTTTAAGCTTCTGTCACTCTAGCAACCCATCATCTACTTATTACTTCCCAATGCCTTCCTCTAGGCCCAAATAATGGTGAAGTGTTATGTAGTCGACGTTCACATAACACCACTAGAGGAGAGACAACATACATCTCATCAAAATATCGAACAAATACCAAATTCACATGACTACTAATAGCAAGACTTCTCCCATGTCCTCAGGAACAAACGTAACTACTCACAAAGCCTAATCATGTTCATAATCAGAGGGGTATGAATATGCATATATGATCTAAACATATGATCTTCCACCAAATAAACCAATAGCATCAACTACAAGGAGTAATTAACACTACTAGCAACCTACTAGTAGCAATCCTGGACATGGAGACAAGAATTGGATACAAGAGATGAACTAGGGTTTTGAGAGGAGATGGTGCTAGTGAAGATGTTTATGGAGATTGCCCTCTCCTGATGAGAGGAGCGTTGGTGATGACGATGGTGATGATTTCCCCCTCCCGGAGGGAAGTTTCCCCAGCAGAACAGCTGTGCCGGAGCCCTAGATTGGATCCGCCAAGGTTTCACCTCATGGCGGCAGAGTTTCGTCCGAGGAGATGTCTTATGATTTTTTCCTCATCGAAAGACTTCATATAACAGAAGATGGACATCGGAGGGCCACCAGGGGGCCCACGAGGTAGGGGGGCACGCCCAGGGGGTAGGGCACGCCCCCACCCTCGTGGGCAGGGTGTGCCCCCCTGGTGAACTTCTTGCGCTCAGTATTTTTTATATATTCTGAAAACATCTTCTGTGAAGTTTCAGGACTTTTGGAGCTGTGCAGAATAGGTCTCTAATATTTGCTCCTTTTCAAGCCCAGAATCCCAGCTCCCGGCTGTGACATCCCGAGACCGACGCGCCAGGTGTCTTCCAGTGATTCGCTATTGTTGCCTTGTCATTCGCTTGCGTGTTGCATCTTGTCATGTCATCATGTCCATTGCATCATCATGTTTTAAATACTTGCATTCGTCCGGGTTCTTTGAGTTCTCCCCGTTGTCCGTTCTGAGCCCAACCACACTTGCACGCGCCCGCGGCATGTCCGAAATATTATTTTATAAGTGGCTGAAAAATGTTCTCGGAATGGGTTGAAAGTTGGCATGTGGTGTTGTTATGTTGTAGGTAGGCCGCTTGCCAAGTTTCATCGCATTCGGAATTCGTTTGATAGCCCAACGGATAACTATAGCGACATTATAGTCGGTCTAACGTCGGATGTTTTCGGTCTCCGGAAACTGTCACCGGGTCTCTCTCTCTTCTC
The DNA here is from genome assembly GCF_003073215.2 of Triticum urartu. NCBI lineage: Eukaryota > Viridiplantae > Streptophyta > Magnoliopsida > Poales > Poaceae > Triticum > Triticum urartu. Next base: position 122,674,173 of record NC_053025.1, on the reverse strand, counting down.
TTCTCTCAGCCCAAAGCTTCTGCACAGTCCGCTGACAACTGCCAGACCCCGAAACCCTCTCGGAACAGTGCTTCGAATCCCTCACGTGCGCGTCCGAAACTTCCCCGGACCCGACCCGGGCAGTCGTCACCGTTGGGTCCGGATCATCCCCAAACATCTACAAAACATCTCCGTTTTGTTAATTGGGCTCCCTAGCTATTTTATCCGCAATCGTCCGATTGCGATCGTAGGGACGAGGTAGCCCCTAACCTAGTCTGTGAGGTATATACATATACTCCACTCCTAGTCTATTTGGACAAACCCTAAAAATTAGGACCCTTGTCCCATCCTTCCCCCTTGCCGCCGCCACTCTCAATTCACATCGGGATCCTCCCTGATCCCCTTCCCCTCGGTCCCAAACCAACCATAGTCCATCCGAGCCTTCCCCTCAATCCCTTGCTCATGCCCGAGGGCACCTCCTCTTGGTCTCCATGCCGGGACTCCACCGACGGCAAGCCGCCTCCTCGTGCCCTGCAGGACGTCGTCGACGACCAGGACCAGCCAACCAATGCCACCAACTTCGCTGGCGACCGCTGTTGGGGAACGTAGTAATTTCAAAAAAATCCTACGCACACGCAAGATCATGGTGATGCATAGCAACGAGAGGGGAGAGTGTTGTCTACATACCCTCGTAGACCGAAGCGGAAGCGTTGATGCAACATAGAGGAAGTAGTCGTACGTCTTCCCGGTCCAACCGATCCAAGCACCGTTACTCCGGCACCTCCGAGTTCTTGGCACACGTTCAGCTCGATGACGCTCCCCGGGCTCCGATCTAGCAAAGCTTCAGGGAGGAGTTCCGTCAGCACGACGGCGTGGTGACGATCTTGATGTTCAACCGTCACAGGGCTTCGCCTAAGCACCGCTACAATATGACCGAGGTGGAATATGGTGGAGGGGGGCACCACACACGGCTAAGGAACGATCACGAAGATCAACTTGTGTGTTCTAGGGTGCCCCCTTGCCCCCGTATATAAAGGAGCCAAGGGGAGGGGGCGGCCGGCCAAGGAGGGCGCACCAAGGGGGAGTCCTACTCCCACCGGGAGTAGGACTCCCTTCTTTCCTAGTTGGAGAAGGAGAAGTGGGAAAGAGGAGGAAGAGGGAAAGGAAAAGGGGGGCGCCGCCCCCTCTCTTTGTCCTATTCGGACTAGGGAGGGGAGGGGCACGCGGCCACCTCTTGCCTCCTTTCCTCTTCTCCCTTAGGGCCCATGTAGGCCCAATAACCCCTGGGGGGTTCCGGTAACCCCCCGGTACTCCGGTAAAATCCCGATTTCACCCGGAACGATTCCGATATCCAAATACAGGCTTCCAATATATCGATCTTTATGTCTCGACCATTTCGAGACTCCTCGTCATGTCCATGATCACATCCGTGACTCTGAACAACCTTCGGTACATCAAAATACATAAACTCATAATGAAACTGTCATCGTAACGTTAAGCGTGCGGACCCTACGGTTCGAGAACAATGTAGACATGACCGAGACACGTCTCCGGTCAATAACCAATAGCGGAACCTAGATGCTCATATTGGTTCCTACATATTCTACGAATATCTTTATCGGTCAGACCGCATAACAACATACGTTGTTCCCTTTGTCATCGGTATGTTACTTGCCCGAGATTCGATCGTCGGTATCTCAATACCTAGTTCAATCTCGTTACCGGCAAGTCTCTTTACTCGTTCCGTAATACATCATCTCACAACTAACTCATTAGTTGCAATGCTTGCAAGGCTTATGTGATGTGCATTACCGAGAGGGCCCAGAGATACCTCTCCGACAATCGGAGTGACAAATCCTAATCTTGAAATACGCCAACCCAACATGTACCTTTGGAGACACCTGTAGAGCACCTTTATAATCATCCAGTTACGTTGTGACGTTTGGTAGCACACAAAGTGTTCCTCCGGCAAACGGGAGTTGCATAATCTCATAGTCATAGGAACATGTATAAGTCATGAATGAAAGCAATAGCAACATACTAAACGATCGGGTGCTAAGCTAATGGAATGGGTCATGTCAATCAGATCATTTACCTAATGATGTGATCCCGTTAATCAAATAACAACTCTTTGTCCATGGTTAGGAAACATAACCATCTTTGATTAACGAGCTAGTCAAGTAGAGGCATACTAGTGACACTCTGTTTGTCTATGTATTCACACATGTATTATGTTTCCGGTTAATAAAATTCTAGCATGAATAATAAACATTTATCATGATATAAGGAAATAAATAATAACTTTATTATTGCCTCTAGGGCATATTTCCTTCAGTCTCCCACTTGCACTAGAGTCAATAATCTAGATTACACAGTAATGATTCTAACACCCATGGAGCCTTGGTGCTGATCATGTTTTGCTCGTGGAAGAGGCTTAGTCAACGGGTCTGCTACATTCAGATCCGTATGTATCTTGCAAATCTCTATGTCTCCCACCTGGACTAGATACCGGATGGAATTGAAGCGTCTCTTGATGTGCTTGGTTCTCTTGTGAAATCTGGATTCCTTTGCCAAGGCAATTGCACCAGTATTGTCACAAAAGATTTTCATTGGACCCGATGCACTAGGTATGACACCTAGATCGGATATGAACTCCTTCATCCAGACTCCTTCATTTGCTGCTTCCGAAGCAGCTATGTATTCCGCTTCACACGTAGATCCCACCATGACGCTTTGTTTAGAACTGCACCAACTGACAGCTCCACCGTTTAATGTAAACACATATCCGGTTTGCGATTTAGAATCGTCCGGATCAGTGTCAAAGCTTGCATCAACGTAACCATTTACGATTAGCTCTTTGTCACCTCCATAAACAAGAAACATATCCTTAGTCCTTTTCAGGTATTTCAGGATGTTCTTGACCGCTGTCTGGTGATCCACTCCTGGATTACTTTGGTACCTCCCTGCTAGACTTATAGCAAGGCACACATCAGGTCTGGTACACAGCATTGCATACATGATAGAGCCTATGGCTGAAGCATAGGGAACATCTTTCATTTTCTCTCTATCTTCTGTAGTGGTCGGGCATTGAGTCTTACTCAACTTCACACCTTGTAACATAGGCAAGAACCCTTTCTTTGCTTGATCCATTTTGAACTTCTTCAAAACTTTGTCAAGGTATGTGCTTTGTGAAAGTCCAATTAAGCGTCTTGATCTATCTTTATAGATCTTAATGCCTAATATGTAAGCAGCTTCACCGAGGTCTTTCATTGAAAAACTCTTATTCAAGTATCCCTTTATGCTATCCAAAAATTCTATATCATTTCCAATTAGTAATATGTCATCCACATATAATATCAGAAATGCTACACAGCTCCCACTCACTTTCTTGTAAATACAGGCTTCTCCAAAAGTCTATATAAAACCAAATGCTTTGATCACACTATCAAAGCGTTTATTCCAACTCCGAGAGGCTTGCACCAGTCCATAAATGGATCGCTGGAGCTTGCACACTTTGTTAGCTCCCTTTGGATCGACAAAACCTTCTGGTTGCATCATATACAACTCTTCTTCCAGAAATCCATTCAGGAATGCAGTTTTGACATCCATTTGCCAAATTTCATAATCATAAAATGCGGCAATTGTTAACATGATTCGGACAGACTTAAGCATCGCTACGGGTGAGAAGGTCTCATCGTAGTCAATCCCTTGAACTTGTCGAAAACCTTTTGCAACAAGTCGAGCTTTGTAGACAGTAACATTACCGTCAGCGTCAGTCTTCTTCTTGAAGATCCATTTATTCTCAATTGCTTGCCGATCATCGGGCAAGTCAACCAAAGTCCACACTTTGTTCTCATACATGGATCCCATCTCAGATTTCATGGCTTCAAGCCATTTTGCGGAATCTTGGCTCACCATCGCTTCTTCATAGTTCGTAGGTTCATCACGATCTAGTAGCATGACTTCCAGAACAGGATTACTGTACCACTCTGGTGCAGATCTTACTCTGTTTGATCTACGAGGTTTAGTACCAACTTGATCTGAAGTTCTATGATCATCATCATTAACTTCCTCACTAATTGGTTTAGGTGTCACAGAAACCGGTTTCTGTGATGTACTACTTTCCAATAAGGGAACAGGTACAGTTACCTCATCAAGTTCTACTTTCCTCCCACTCACTTCTTTCGAGAGAAACTCCTTCTCTAGAAAGGATCCATTTTTAGCAACGAATGTCTTGCCTTCGGATCTGTGATAGAAGGTGTACCCAACAGTCTCCTTTGGGTATCCTATGAAGACACATTTCTCCGATTTGGGTTCGAGCTTATCAGGTTGAAGGTTTTTCACATAAGCATCACAGCCCCAAACTTTAAGAACCGACAACTTTGGTTTCTTGCCAAACCATAGTTCATAAGGCGTCGTCTCAACGGATTTTGATGGTGCCCTATTTAACGTGAATGCGGCCGTCTCTAAAGCATAACCCCAAAACGACAGCGGTAAATCTGTAAGAGACATCATAGATCGCACCATATCAAGTAAAGTATGATTACGACGTTCGGACACACCATTACGTTGTGGTGTTCCGGGTGGCGTGAGCTGCGAAACTATTCCGCATTGTTTCAAATGTAGACCAAACTCGTAACTCAAATATTCTCCTCCACGATCAGATCGTAGAAACTTTATTTTCTTGTTACGATGATTTTCAACTTCACTCTGAAATTCTTTGAACTTTTCAAATGTTTCAGACTTATGCTTCATTAAGTAGATATACCCATATCTGCTTAAATCATCTGTGAAGGTGAGAAAATAATGATATCCGCCATGAGCCTCAACATTCATCGGACCACATACATCTGTATGTATGATTTCCAACAAATCTGTTGCTCTCTCCATAGTACCGGAGAACGGCGTTTTAGTCATCTTGCCCATGAGGCACGGTTCGCAAGTACCAAGTGATTCATAATCAAGTGGTTCCAAAAGTCCATCGGTATGGAGTTTCTTCATGCGCTTTACACCGATATGACCTAAACGGCAGTGCCACAAATAAGTTGCACTATCATTATCAACTCTGCATCTTTTGGCTTCACCTTTATGAATATGTGTATCACTACTATCAAGATTCATCAAAAATAGACCACTCTTCAAGGGTGCATGACCATAAAAGATATTACTCATATAAATAGAACAACCATTATTCTCTGATTTAAATGAATAACCGTCTCGCATCAAACAAGATCCAGATATAATGTTCATGCTCAACGCTGGCACCAAATAACAATTATTTAGGTCTAATACTAATCCCGAAGGTAGATGTAGAGGTAGCGTGCCGACCGTGATCACATCAACTTTGGAACCATTTCCCACGCGCATCGTCACCTCGTCATTTGCCAGTGTTCGCTTAATCCGTAGTCCCTCTTTCGAGTTGCAAATATTAGCAACAGAACCAGTATCAAATACCCAGGTGCTACTGCGAGCTCTAGTAAGGTACACGTCAATAACATGTATATCACATATACCTTTGTTCACCTTGCCATCCTTCTTATCCGCCAAATACTTGGGGCAGTTCCGCTTCCAGTGACCAGTCTGCTTGCAGTAGACGCACTCAGTTTTAGGCTTAGGTCCAGACTTGGGTTTCTTCTCCTGAGCAGCAACTTGCTTGCTGTTCTTCTTGAAGTTCCCCTTCTTCTTCCCTTTGCCCTTTTTCTTGAAACTAGTGGTCTTGTTGACCATCAACACTTGATGCTCCTTCTTGATTTCTACCTCCGCGGCTTTTAGCATTGCGAAGAGCTCGGGAATTGTCTTATTCATCCCTTGCATATTATAGTTCATCATGAAGCTCTTGTAGCTTGGTGGAAGTGATTGGAGAATTCTGTCAATGACGCTATCATCCGGAAGATTAACTCCCAGTTGAATCAAGTGATTACAATACCCAGACATCTTGAATATATGCTCACTGACAGAACTATTCTCCTCCATCTTGCAGCTATAGAATTTATTGGAGACTTCATATCTCTCAATCCGGGCATTCTGCTGGAATATTAACTTCAACTCCTCGAACATCTCATATGCCCCATGACGTTCAAAACGTCGTTGAAGTCCCGGTTCTAAGCCGTAAAGCATGGCACATTGAACTATCAAGTAGTCATCAGCTTTGCTCTGCCAGACGTTCTTAACGTCGACAGTTGCATCAGCAGCAGGCCTGGCACTCAGCGGTGCTTCCAGGATGTAACTCTTCTGTGCAGCAATGAGGATAATCCTCAAGTTACAGACCCAGTCCGTGTAATTGCTACCATCATCTTTCAACTTTGCTTTCTCAAGGAACGCATTAAAATTCAACGGAACAACAGCACGGGCCATCTATCTACAATCAACATAAACAAGCAAGATACTATCAGGGACTAAGTTCATGATAAATTTAAGTTCAATTAATCATATTACTTAAGAACTCCCACTTAGATAGACATCCCTCTAATCATCTAAGTGATCACGTGATCCAAATCAACTAAACCATAACCGATCATCACGTGAAATGGAGTAGTTTTAAATGGTGAACATCGCTATGTTGATCATATCTACTATATGATTCATGCTCGACCTTTCGGTCTCAGTGTTCCGAGGCCATATCTGCATATGCTAGGCTCGTCAAGTTTAACCTGAGTATTCTGCGTGTGCAAAACTGGCTTGCACCCATTGTAGATGGACGTAGAGCTTATCACACCCGATCATCACGTGGTGTCTGGGCACGATGAACTTTGGCAATGGTGCATACTCAGGAAGATGACTTTTTATCTTGAAATTTAGTGAGAGATCATCTTATAATGCTACCGTCAATCAAAGCAAGATAAGATGCATAAAAGATAAACATCACATGCAATCAATATAAGTGATATGATATGGCCATCATCATCTTGTGCTTGTGATCTCCATCTCCGAAGCACCGTCATGATCACCATTGTCACCGGCGCGACACCTTGATCTCCATCGTAGCATCGTTGTCGTCTCGCCAATCTTATGCTTCTACGACTATCGCTACCGCTTAGTGATAAAGTAAAGCATTACAGGGCGATTGCATTGCATACAATAAAGCGACAACCATATGGCTCCTGCCAGTTGCCGATAACTTGGTTACAAAACATGATCATCTCATACAATAAAATTTAGCATCATGCCTTGACCATATCACATCACAACATGCCCTGCAAAAACAAGTTAGACGTCCTCTAATTTGTTTGTTGCAAGTTTTACGTGGCTGCTACGGGCTTAAGCAAGAACCAATCTTACCTACGCATCAAAACCACAACGATAGTTTGTCAAGTTGGTGCTATTTTAACCTTCGCAAGGACCGGGCGTAGCCATACTCGGTTCAACTAAAGTTGGAGAAACTGACACCCGCCAGCCACCTGTGTGCAAAGCACGGCGGTAGAACCAGTCCCGCGTAAGCGTACGCGTAATGTCGGTCCGGGCCGCTTCATCCAACAATACCACCGAACCAAAGTATGACATGCTGGTAAGCAGTATGACTTATATCGCCCACAACTCACTTGTGTTCTACTCGTGCATATAACATGAAACCATAAAACCTAGGCTCGGATGCCACTATTGGGGAACGTAGTAATTTCAAAATTTTCCTACGCACATGCAAGATCATGGTGATGCATAGCAACGAGAGGGGAGAGTGTTGTCTACGTACCCTCGTAGGCCGAAGCGGAAGCGTTGACGCAACATAGAGGAAGTAGTCGTACGTCTTCCCGGTCCAACCGATCCAAGCACCATTACTCCGGCACCTCCGAGTTCTTGGCACACGTTCAGCTCGATGACGCTCCCCGGGCTCCGATCCAGCAAAGCTTCGGGGAGGAGTTCCGTCAGCACGACGGCGTGGTGACGATCTTAATGTTCAACCGTCGCAGGGCTTCGCCTAAGCACCGCTACAATATGACCGAGGTGGAATATGGTGGAGGGGGGCACCGCACACGGCTAAGGAACGATCATGAAGATCAACTTGTGTGTTCTAGGGTGCCCCCTTGCCCCGTATATAAAGGAGCCAAGGGGAGGGAGCAGCCGACCAAGGAGGGCGCGCCAAGGGGGAGTCCTACTCCCGGTCCCTACTCCCACCGGGAGTAGGACTCCCTTCTTTCCTAGTTGGAGAAGGAGAAGTGGGAAAGAGGAGGAAGAGGGAAAGGAAAAGGGGGGGCGCTGCCCCCCTCTCCTTGTCCTATTCGGACTAGGGAGGGGAGGGGCGCGCGGCCACCTCTTGCCTCCTTTCCTCTTCTCCCTTAGGGCCCATGTAGGCCCAATAACCCCCCGGGGGGGGAGGGGTCCGGTAACCCCCCGGTACTCCGGTAAAATCCCGATTTCACTCGGAACGATTCCGATATGCAAATATGGCTTCCAATATATCGATCTTTATGTCTCAACCATTTCAAGACTCCTCGTCATGTCCATGATCACATTCGGGACTCCGAACAACCTTCGGTACATCAAAATACATAAACTCATAATGAAACTGTCATCGTAACGTTAAGCGTGCGGACCCTACGGTTCGAGAACAATGTAGACATGACCGAGACACGTCTCCGATTAATAACCAATAGCAGAACCTGGATGCTCATATTGGTTCCTACATATTCTACGAAGATCTTTATCGGTCAGACCGCATAACAACATACGTTGTTCCCTTTGTCATCGGTATGTTACTTGCCCGAGATTCGATCGTCGGTATCTCAATACCTAGTTCAATCTCGTTACCGGCAAGTCTCTTTACTCGTTCCATAATACATCATCTCACAACTAACTCATTAGTTGCAATGCTTCCAAGGCTTATGTGATGTGCATTACTGAGAGGGCCCAGAGATACCTCTCCGACAATCGGAGTGACAAATCCTAATCTCGAAATACGCCAACCCAACATGTACCTTTGGAGACACCTGTAGAGCACCTTTATAATCACCCAGTTACGTTGTGACGTTTGGTAGCACAAAAAGTGTTCCTCCGGCAAACGGGAGTTGCATAATCTCATAGTCATAGGAACATGTATAAGTCATGAATGAAAGCACTAGCAACATACTAAACAATCGGTTGCTAAGCTAATGGAATGAGTCATGTCAATCAGATCATTCACCTAATGATGTGATCCCATTAATCAAATAACAACTCTTTGTCCATGGTTAGGAAACATAACCATCTTTGATTAACGAGCTAGTCAAGTAGAGGCATACTAGTGACACTCTGTTTGTCTATGTATTCACACATGTATTATGTTTCCGGTTAATACAATTCTAGCATGAATAATAAACATTTATCATGATATAAGGAAATAAATAATAACTTTATTAATGCCTCTAGGGCATATTTCCTTCAACCGCGCCACCAGGTCCTGCGGCCTCAAGCTCCACGCGCTGTGAACCTCCCTCGCGCGCCTCTGCTTCACCAGAGACCGGCTCCGTCGCCGCTCAAGTCCCCATCGCCGACCTCTTCTGCAGCTGAGCCCCCTCCCTCGCGCGCCCGTCTCCTCTTGCCGATCTACCTCGCGCCGGCGTTGACCCGCGCCAAGTCTCTGCTGCCGCGCCTTCGCCAAGCCCCCATCGCCGGCGCCTGCTTCTGCTGCATCGGGAAGCTGAGTTCAAGCAGAGATGGACGAGCACCTGGATCCGCCCGCCTCCGCCAGTCCCTGACCTCGCCGGAGCCGCTTCCCGCAGTGCCTTCGTCCTCATCGCCGGCAACCGCTGCGCCCACAAGTCCCTCTGCTTCCCTACTCAAAATCGAGCGTCAGGCATCGCTGCCTCCCCACGCGCCGTCCCAGAGTCCCCAGCGCCTCCGCAAGCCACTCCGTCGTGCCATCTCCGGCCCCTGCTTGCCAGAGCCGTGTCTTCCCCCATGCCCGCGAGCCCGCGCCGGACATCTCCCTCGCTGGCAACAACGAACCAGGGCGGCCATGGCCCCTGCTTCGAACGAACGAGGCACAGACACGCTGTGCGTTGACTACGCCCCAGCCCAGATCCGCCGGCCCAAGAGGCCCATGGGTGAGCAGCACCCCCCTCCAGCCCTTTGTGCCTGTTGGGCCAGTTCAATTTCCGGCCCGTTATGTTTTTTTCAGTTCAGGAGGATTTTTCCTAATATTTCAGAGAGTGCAGATTTGCAGAAAACCCCTTGAACTTCATGCATATTTAAACTCACAAACTAAGCATCACATGTAAAAACTTAATATATGAAACTTGCTTAGAATTTTGTGTAGATTAATAATATGCCATTTTCAATCATGTTTAAAATGTCTAAATTGTTGTTTGCTTTAATTTGCCCCTATGCCATGTTAAAATGCTTTAATTCATAATTAAATAACCGTAGCTCCAAATTTAATAAACTTTATATGTAAATGGGGTAGAATTTTGCCTAGTTTAACATGGTGGCATCACTTTGCATGTTTAACAACTATAAAATATGGTTTAGGGCAGAACAGTACCATAACCAAAATATGCTCATGAGGAGTTTCCGGATTTGTTGTTTGTTGTTCCCGGCCACATTTAAACTTGACTAGATAGGTAGTTTTACTTTGCTTCACCCTCTTGCCATGTTTAACAACATTTAATATTGTTGGGTACATAAACGAGATCGAACTAAATAACTTGAATGTGGTGTTTCGTCAATATGCAACGGAGTTGCATATTGAGCTCCACTTAATTTGTAGGGTTGTTTGTGCACTTTGCCATGCCATGCCTCATTAAACCGGACATGCATCATACTTGTTGTGCATCATGCCATGTTTATGTGATGGTTGTTTACTATGTTGTGTGCTTCTTTCCGGTGTTGCTTCTTCGGGTTGGTTCCGATAACGTCGCGTTTGTGAGGACCCGTTCGGCTACGTCTGTTTGTCTTCTTCATGGACTCGTTCTTCTTCCTTGCGGGATTTCAGGCAAGATGATCATACCCTCGAAATCACTTCTATCTTTGCTTGCTAGATGCTCGCTCTTTTGCCATGCCTATGCTGCGATACCTACCACTTGCTTATCATGCCTCCCATATTGTTGAGCCAAGCCTCTAACCCACCTTGTCCTAGCAAACCGTTGATTGGCTATGTTACCGCTTTGCTCAGCCCCTCTTATAGCGTTGTTAGTTGCAGGTGAAGATTGGAGTGTGTTCCATGTTAGAACATGGATATTTTGTTGGGATATCACAATATCTCTTATTTAATTAATGCATCTATATACTTGGTAAAGGGTGGAAGGCTCGGCCTTATGCCTGGCGTTTTGTTCCACTCTTGCCGCCCTAGTTTCCATCATATCGGTGTTATGTTCCCGGATTTTGCGTTCCTTACGCGGTTGGGTTATAATGGGAACCCCTTGACAGTTCGCCTTGAATAAAACTCCTCCAGCAATGCCCAACATTGGTTTTACCATTCGTCGCCTAGCCTTTTCTTTCCCTTGGGTTCTGCAGACTCAAGGGTCATCATTATTTTAACCCCCCCGGGCCAGTGCTCCTCTGAGTGTTGGTCCAACCTGTCAGCCGCCGGTGGCCACCAGGGGCAACTCTGGGCTGGCCTACTGGAAGTTTGGAAAATCAGAGTGTGCCCTGAGAACGAGATATGTGCAGCTCCTATCGGGATTTGTCGGAACATCCGGGCGGTGTTGCTGGACTTGTTTTACCATTGTCGAGGATGTCTTGTAACCGGGATTCCGAGTTTGATCGGGTCTTCCCGCAAGAAGGAATATCCTTCGTTGACCGTGAGAGCTTGTGATGAGCTAAGTTGGGACACCCCTGCAGGGATTTGAACTTTTGAAAGCCGTGCCCGCGGATATGGGCAGATGAGAATTTGTTAATGTCCGATTGTATAAAACCTGAAGTTGATCTTAATTAAAACGCATCAACCGCGTGTGTAACCGTGATGGTCTCTTTCCGGCGGAGTCCGGGAAGTGAACACGGTGTTGGAGTAATGTTTGACGTAGGTTGTTCTAGGATCACTTCTTGATCATAGTTGTTCGACCGTGCTTTTGCCTTCTCTTCTCGCTCTCTTTTGCGTATGTTAGCCACCATATATGCTAGTTGCTTGCTGCAGCTCCACATCATACCTTGCCTTACCTAAAAGCTTAAATAGTCTTGATCGCGAGGGTGCGAGATTGCTGAGTCCCCGTGACTCACAGTTTACTTCCAAACCAGATGCAGGGACCGATGATACCGCTCCAGACAATGCGCTTGAGCTCAAGTGGGAGTTCGATGAAGACTCTCGCCGTTACTATGTGTCTTTCCTAGATGATCAGTAGTGGTGCCCAGTTGGGGCGATCGGGGATCGTGTCGCATGTGGGGGTTGATCTTTATTTTGGTACCGTAGTCAGACCTTGATTGTATCTGGATGATGTAATGCTTTATTCATGTATTGTGTGAAGTGGCAATTGTAAGCCAACTATGTATCTCTTTCCCTTATGTGTTACATGGGTTGTGTGAAGATTACCTCACTTGCGACATTGCTTTCAATGCGGTTATGCCTCTAAGTCATGCTTCGACACGTGGGAGATATAGCCGCATCGAGGGCGTTACACCGGCATTCTCCCTCTTTATGTAAACCTTCTAAAATAAGAGAGAATAGGCATAAGTATTGTGACATAATGTGTAATAACAGCCCATAATGCAATAAATATTGATATAAAAGCATGATGCAAAATGGACGTATCACACTCCGACTGTAAATGGAAGGAATTGAACATGAACTTGACAAGATGAGAGTATGCTTTATGAAATCAACAACACACTGCCTCCGGAACTATTGAAAGAATGGCACAAGGGGTAAGAAAGATTTCGGACAGCACTTCAGTTGAGAAGGGAGGCAAAACTAGATAAGATGAGAGAACTTGAATGAAGGACACGACACTCCGGTTGAATGGATAGACAAAGGAAAGAGCATGATCTTGGCAAAACGAGATGATAGGACGAACAGAGCAACATCACCCTGCCTCCAGAACAAATGAATGGAAAACTAGATGGTTGGAAAGAAATGAACGGAGAATAAGAATGACAACTCTCGCAAATAAAATTGAAAGAACATGCTTATGAAGAAAAGGTTGAACGGAGTTGTTGGATTATCAACAACGAAAGCATAAGCTTGATGTAGGCTAATGGAAGACATCTCAAAATTATGAGGTAAGAACCTGCCACTCACGGGAAAAAGATTTGATTGAGAGCTAGAAAAGATAGAAAGCTTCTCCCACCGAGGTGATAAGAGAACTTGGGTCATAGGTAATCATCACAAAGAGCAACATTCCCAATGGAAGGCTTTAGGTGAAATCTATACCAAGATAACTCCAAGGAAGAAAGTGATGGGTTTAAATACCTCATTCCTGACAACTTGTGAATCATGAAACACGAAAGAAATTGTCAAGAATGACATAACACCACTGCAAGAGACAAGATAGAAAGAATTGCACTTTGGAATGCAAGATGAAGAATGCTTGAACTCCTCAAAACAAGACATGTTTTTAACACCATGTTTATTTTTGAGTATAGCTTGGTGGAACTTAACTTCGCGAGAAATCTTGAAGATCAATTGAAGAATGAAAAGAATCCTTGACGAACCACCATGTAACCTCCATGAAGAAACTCCGGATAGGAAATGGTAACATAAAAGAATTGAAAGGTTTGAAGTGAACAAGATTGAAGTCTTGCAATGATCAGATGGAGCTTCGCAATGATATAAACGAGAAAACTCGAAACTCCAGAAAAGAAAGATGAAACAATTGAAACCGAGAATTTACTCATCATGAACAAACTCCGAAAGAATGAATCAATCATTTGGATGAAACAAGAGTAAGAATTATGTTATGCTCATCCTTCACCAATTAAATTGATGACAAGTAACGGATTTGGCATACTACTTATTCTCGTGGAAAGGATTAAGATAGATATAGCGCAAACTTAGGAAGGTCTTCAATGAACCACCGGTAGGATTTGGAAACAACAAATAAATTGATATGAGAACAACGGAAGAGGAATGTTGAAAGAACCACCGTAATAATTGAAAACGATTGAAGAAAGATAGAGAAACACCAGGAAGAATTAGAAAATGAACGAAGATACATGAGAGAGTTTAGATACAAGAGAAGGAAAAGATCATGAACTGATTAGAGGATTTTTGATCGATGCACCGGTAATATTTGGAGAAACGAAAGCTGAAAGCTGGAATGAATAAACCCGAAATGATGGTCTTCGAAGAATCAAACTGAAAAGAATCTTGAATTCTCCGGATGGGTGAAAAGAATTCTCACAATCGAGAACAATTATGAGAGGATGGCAACAAGCTAGAATCACGAATCTCTTAGAGAACGGATAAGATTTGGAGGAAAAACTCTTCTTCGTTCTTCAAAATCTGAGAATGATGACGAGAAACACCACCATGGATTTGTTGAGACACTCTGGAATAAAGAAGAATATAAAGGTTGAATCAACAATGAAAAGAATTTGAAAGATCTTAGAGAAAGACATATGACTAATGATAATTCATTCTTACGTCAAACTTTAGAAGATTTGAGAATAGCTCCGAGAAAATAGAAGAGTCAGGTAAGATCCTGGGAAAAGACCTGTGGGTTATGATCCCACTCAAAGGATACACCGTTGAACAATATAAACGAGAGAATGCGCCGGTTGAATTAAATGGCTTGAAGCTTGAACGAATGCAGAGTGGAAACAAGAAACTTCGAGATATCTTCAAAACTCCGGAACAATTGAATAGCAAGCGGGGAATGATTATGAGGTGCACTGGCATGGGTAAATCATTTGAAATAAGGAAAAGGATGTGATCAACAAAGCTTGAATTGAAACCACCGGAGAAGAAAGAGAACGAAGAATGATGAACTTGTAGAGCATCTTCATGAGAACCGCCGGGTAAAACATTGAGAGACAAGAATGAAGAGTCTTCACATCCATAAGATGGATACTTGATTCAGGAATCTGAGTTTTTGAAAAAATGGGGGGGGGGGGGGGGGAAAAACAAAGGCAACTTGGGGCAGATGAAACAAACAACGTTGGGAAAACTGAGGGGTGATCTTGCGAATGTTGAAATAATCGGATCCACTTGAAGGGAAACACGTCTGTTGAAAAGGATTGACATGACAATCTCGATTATCATGAAGGATTAGTATTCATATAGAAATATGAGAACACCGCTTAGGAAAGGTATGGAATCAACACTTGACATTGAAGCAACTCGAATACCACAACTTAAAAGAACAAAACAAAGGATTGGCTTGCAGAATAAGCTGGAAACAAACATATGATAGATCCAATATCGTATCATGTGTCTGTTGGAAAGATATTCTAAGAGCTACTTGAATTCCCACTTATAAAATCCCGAAACTTTCTGGTTATGCAATTAGGTGTTGGGGATACAGGGGAAGCATAATATCTCACCCAAACTAACAATTCCTACATCCAGCTATATCCATCCTTCAACACATAACCAAGAAACCTTCGGATATCATTTACCTCAACCTTCGGAAAGCATCCGTTATACGAGTTATGGCAATACTCCCGAACTCCCGCCCCAGTACTGGGTGGCGTCGAGGTTATCTCACCAACAACTGCATAAAAGAGATTTTCGATGTCGGCAAACTCAGGTATTCCAGAACTGCAACGATAAAACTGTGATGACAACACCTCGGAGCTCAACTCCTCGGGACACTGACACAACCCCTAAATGTCAGGAGGCACCAAGAACAATGTTCTCATCACAAAACCATCGGAACGATTCCAAGATACCCGCGTGACCCTAATTTTTTCGTGAAATTTGAGGAGAGAAGAGTCAAAACTCTACATCAGGAGGCCTCACCAGAGCGACGAAGGGACTAAGGAGTAAAAATAATCCTACTCTCCGATATATATAATCCTAAGAGTCAAAAAAATTTGTTCTAGACTCAACAACGTCAGCGATTCAATCAAGTAGGGGGCTCCTAAGTCGGGGATGGCTCTGATACCAACTTGTAACACCCACGATGCGGCTATATCTCCCACGTGTCGGGGCACGACTTAGAGGCATAACTGCATGGTAGGTTTGTCGCAAGAGGGGTAATCTCCACGCAATCCCATGTACTAAATAAGAAAGGGATAAAGAGTTGGCTTACAATCACCACTTCACACAAATACAAGTTAAACATACATCATCCATAATACAAACAAGGTCCGACTACGGAACCAAAATAAAAGAAGACAACCCCAATTGCTAGATCCCCGATCATCCCAACCGGACTCCACTACTGATCAACTGGAAACGAAACAACACAATGAATACGATCTTCATTGAGCTCCCACTTGAGCTCAGTTGCGTCATCTGCACTGGTATCATCGGCACCTGCAACTGTTTGGAAGTATCTGTGAGCCACAAGGACTCAGCAATCTCACACCCGCGAGATCAAGACTATTTAAGCTTATGGGTAGGAAAAAGGTAGTGAGGTGGAGTTGCAGCAAGCACTAGCATATATGGTGGCTAACTTACGCAAAAGAGAGCGAGAAGAGAAGCAACGCACGGCCGAGAAAATAGAAGTGATCAAGAAGTGATCCTGAACTACTTACGTTCAAGCATAACACAAGAACAGTGTTCACTTCCCGGACTCCGCCGAGAAGAGACCATCACAGCTACACACGCGGTTGATTCATTTTAATTAAGTTAAGTGTCAAGTTCTCTACAATCGGATATTAAAAAATTCCCATCTGCCACATAACCGCGGGCACGGCTTTCGAAAGTTCAAACCCTGCAGGGGTGTCCCAACTTAGCCCATCACAAGCTCTCATGGTCAACGAAGGATATTCCTTCTCCCAGGAAGACCCGATCAGACTTGGAATTCCGGTTACAAGACATTTCGACAATGGTAAAACAAGACCAGCAAGACCGCCCGATGCGCCGATATCCTGATAGGAACTGCACATATCTCGTTCTCAGGGCAGCATCGGATGAACACTACGTACAGCTAAAACCAACCCTCAAGTTTCCCCGAGGTGGCGCTGCAAGTGGCTCTGGTTCGGACCAACACTTAGAGAAGCACTGGCCCGAGGGGGTTAAAATAAGATGACCCTCGGGTCTGCAGAACCCAAGGGAAGGTGATAGGTTGTTAGGCAAATGTAAAACCCAGGTTAGGCCTTGCTGGAGGAGTTTTATTCAAAGCAAACTGTCAAGGGGTTCCCATAACACCCAACCGCGTAAGGAGCGAAAAATCAAGGAACATAACACCGGTATGACGGAAACTAGGGCGGCAAGAGTGGAACAAAACACCAGGCATAAGGCCGGGCCTTCCACCCTTTACCAAGTATATAGATGCATTAAAGTAAACAAGATATAATAATGATATCCCAACAATATCCATGTTCCAACCTGGAAGAAACTTCATCTTCACCTGCAACTAGCAACGCTATAAGAGGGGCTGAGCAAAAGTGGTAACATAGCCAAACAACAGTTTGCTAGGAAAGGTGGGTTAGAGGCTGAACATGGCAAACTGGGAGGCATTATAAAACAAGTGGTAGGTAGCGCGGCATAGCGATAGAACGAACAACTAGCAAGCAAAGATAGAAGTGATTCCGAGGGTATGGTCATCTTGCCTGCAAAGTTCTCAGAGTTGTCGAAAGGTTGATCCTCGTTAGCGTACTAAACCGGTTCCTCGATCACGTACTCGTCTCCTGGCTCTACCCAAAGCAAGAACACAAGCAAAGGACCAACAATCAATCACGGTGCAATGCACAATCAACATGATGCAAAACATGGCATGATATGCGAGATGTGATATGCAATGCATATGCGTGCTCTGGAAGGAAAGATTGATCAAGGCATGAACTTGGCAAATCAAGTGTGCTGCTGGAAAGATGATATGATTTTGGCCGGAATCAGATGCACGGTTTGCAAATGGCAAGCAAAACAAGAATGGCACAATTCTGCGATTAACAACACGATGCCATCTAGAATGCAACAAGAAACTAAGCTACAGCACTCCAACATAACAAAAAAGAATATGGCAGTGATGTACTCAAGATGCTTGACAAAACATGAACACTGAGCTACGGCTAAATCCCACAAGAGCAGGTTCAAACAAGCATGGCAAAAGTGCAAAAGATATCAACTTCGCAGACTTGGTGAAAATACTAACATGCCAGGAATAACATCAGGAAGCCATGTTTAGAGCAAGCAAACAACATGTTAAAGGAACATATCATAGCAATACAAGGCATGGCATGAATCTACTAAATGCTTAGAACAAAAGTCCCTTACTGATCATGAGCCAAAATGGCACAGAAGATATGATGGCACCCATGTACACATAGCAAGTTTTTTTAACAGTTTCAGACTTTGCAGAAAACTGAGCATGGCATAAACAGAATTATGAAGGCATCTTCGCGAGCTCAAATCACTCACCGCAAAGCATTGCATGACAAGATAAGCATACTAACAGCAAGAAGACATGTTCAAGAAGCTAACCATGGCAAGATCAAGTTCATATCATGCATGGATCACTAACAACAACCATGGAAAAATTGATTAACATGTAAACAATCTGCCAGGAACATTTTATAGCAAAGGTAGAGCAAGATTAAGACATGCTAGGTCACTCCATAAATGCAAACAGGGGCATGGATGGATAGAGCATAACCATATGTCCAAAACACCCTTACTGAAGATACTCAAAACAAGCATGGATCTCACTTTAGCATCATGTTTACATGGCATCAAAATAACAGCAGGAAAAATGACTTAGCAAAATCCTAAGTCCCTGAAAACAGCAATATCACGAAGGCTACTTTGCATGCTTGTGCTAGTCACCACATTGATCACAAAAATACATGGCAAACACCTTTGTAAAGATGGCATGGCATAGTTCAAAACAAATGTAGAGCTCATGCCCATATGATGCACACAACAAATGTGACAAAAATGACAAATCAACATAATCTGCTAAGTAACAGGAGTAAACATTTTATAGCACTCTTGCTTGAATGATTTTGGCATCAAGATGGACTCAAACAAGCATGGCACACTGGAATGAAATGAAGAGCATCTCCGAGTGAACATTTTGATATATCATATGCATGCAACGGAGCTACGGCCATGGAGATATGATGCGTTGAACAGGGGCACAAAATGTCACACACTTAGGGACTTAGAGAAAAAAATAGTTGAGCGGGGAAAAGCTATGATGCGCACAGGGCGAGGTTTAGCACTGCTCACCAAGGACCGAGCCCATCTGAGGAGGAGGGAGCTGGGCCGGATCTGGGCCTGCTGTGCGGGGAGGGGCCCACGCGGGCGCTTGCGGGGCCCACGAGCGGAGGCGCGGTCGTCCACCCGATCCCGCCTGGATCGGGAAGGCAGGGGCGGCGGCGGTGGTTCACGCGGGCGACGGCGAGGCCGGCAACCAGTGGGGACGGCGATGGGCACCATGCGGCGGGGCGAAGAGAGCCAGGGCAGCGGCTCGAGTCGGCCTCGGCCGGATCCCATCGGTTCCGGCCGGCGATGGTCGGCGACTGCGGGAGGCGGCGGCTCCGGGCATCGGTTGGTGCGTGCGGGCGCGCAGCGGCGAAGAGGAGCTTGGCCGGGGCCGATCCGGCCAACGGCGCTGGTGGAGGTGGGGCTTGGCGGCGAGGTCGCGGCCTCCGGCGGGTTCGGTGAAGCGGCGGGTACGGGCAAGCGCCCGCGGGCGTGCGGCGGCGACCGGGCCCATGCGGGCCCGCGATGGGCTCTGCGGGCCGCGCGGTGGTGGGAAGCAGCGGCGACAGGTGGCGGCGTCTGGTTGGATGCGGGAGGTGGTGGTGGACGCGCCCGACGGCGAACGGACATGTCCGGCGGCGCGAGGAGGTGGTAGACTAGGGTTTGGACCTGAATTTTTGGAGGGATGCACATATTTATAGATAGGAGGTAGGAGTGTCCAAATGGAGTGTAGTTTTCGCCCACACGATCGGGGTCCGATGTTGGAGGACATGGAAGTGGTTTAGATGGGTTATTGGACTGTTTTGGAGGGGTGTTGGGCCGCAATGCAAAAGAGGCCTTTGCGGTAACCCGGTTAACCGTTGGAGCATCAAACGGACTCCAAATGGAACGAAATTTGACAGGCGGTCTACCGGTGGTGTACCAAGGGCACTTGGCAAATCTCGGTCCATTCCGAGAACTTTTAACACCCGCTCATGAAAAGAGGCAAGAGGGGTGCGCCGGTGCATGTAGGAGTGTCGGATTGCAAAACGGACAACAGGGAAAAAGCTCGGATGCAAGAGACGAACATGAATGCAAATGCGATGCATATGATGACATGATATGAAGTGCATGACATGAACAAAATGCAAAACAAAGACAAAAACCCAACCACGAAGGGAAACTCATATTGCATCCCCGGAAAAGGCAAGAGTCGGAGTTACAAATATGGAAAGTTACTTCCGGGGTGTTACACTTTAATAACTGTATGATTGTTTTGCTACTGCTGTCGTCATTTCGGTTATGCTTATCGATCGGTCGTTACCGTCATGCTTTGTATTCTTGCACTCTGTTATCATGTTCTACTTGCTAGTATTACTTTCATATTGCCATGATTGTTAGTAGTACATGTTGGGTTGGTCATGTTTTTCGAGGCATGACCGCCGTCAATTATCGAGTACCTGTAATATGCATTGTTCCTTTGCTGTTAGTTGGTTAAGTGCTTACTCGGTAATGTTATTGATGAGTTCTTGCATGGTATTTATGGTTGATGCTAGTGGTCATGTTATGTTATGAGTAGTGTTTTACTTGTAATATTCATGCTCATCATTATGCTATGCTCAATTGGATATGATTCATTGTTGATATGGTGGATAGTTATGTTGCACCCCGTGCTTATGTTGATATCATGCTCATGCATTGTAATTGCATCATGTTATTTTATCATGGCTCGGCATATTGCATTCAAGTTTAACCGAATTAAATTGAACTTGAACAACTATTGGCTGAGTCATGGTGCCACCATATCGAGCTGACCAGTGCAACCACACTTACCTTATGGGAAGGTCCTAACTGGGTCTATTGTCATGCCTCTCGCTAGTGCCTCCAACGAGGGAAGGTTAAGGGCGCGCCCTACCCTGAACAGGTAGGCGGACATAAGCCTTATGTGCCCGTTGTTGTTGTTATGGTACCTTGTCCCCGTTTGGGACCGTTTATGTTTCGTCATGACGGTGGCCGTTGGTGTCTTTGGTAGACACGGGGCCACCCATGACTTAGCCCAAAGGGGAGTTGGTCGGAGTGGCCGGGGGAGTGTCATGGCAGTAGGACGGTTTTGTCGAAGCGCCGTTGGTCCACCCGAATGGGAGTGCGAGGCAATGGGTTCCGTGGTGTGGGCACAGTGTGCTAACCTCTACAGAGTGTGTATTAAATCTATCGATAGCCGTGCCCGCGGATAAGGGCCCAGTTTGTGTTGGTCACACTATGGGTCAACAGTAATAGTAATAATGTGCTTAATAACAACCTGGTTCGATGATGAGATAAGTTGGTTATGTGATCCATGAATGATCACCGTTTGGTTATGAGGTAACCTGTTGAGCCAAGAGTGGTTCCGTTTGTGATCCATGAATGATCACCGTGGTATCGAGGATACCGAGTTGTTGGATATTCGTGATGTTGTGCGAGAATCGTGGGTAAAGATCAAGCTCCTTGTGGTCATTTAATGATTACTACGGTATTATTTATACCAAGCTTGATTTGATATTGAGATGATCGTGTGATGTCCGAGGTTGGTAAGTGATGCATGTGATGGTTATGAGGTAACCTGAGCAGAATAATGGTGCATATAGTATCATCATGTTGCATGCTAGTATCATTAGATTTATATGTTCATGCCATGCTCATATTGTTCCAACTGTATCATGTTCATCTGGTTCATGCCATGTTATCCTGATGATATCATGATAATTCCTTCTTAACATGTAATTGCCATGTTGTTGTTTGTCTTGAATGCTTCTGGTTATTATGAGCTTGCAAGTACATTCAATGTACTGACCTGGCGTGTCATTCCAGTTTGCAGGTCATGCCGGAATTGATTGCTTGTTTGTCGTGGATCCCTTGTTTGCGAGCTAGGATAAGCGTTCCAGCTAGGGTCCATGCGGAGTGGATTTCATTCGTCGATGTTTCGCTGCTAGAGTTATTCCGCTGCTTCGTGTTGTTCTGCTACTTGCATGGAGCAACCATGGTAGGCATAGTGTCGTCGTGCCGATGTAATCCCCTTGTATCCATATAGCTTGTAATAAAGAGCTGGTTTGTTCTATGCTAAGCAGTGTCGTATTCCATAAGACTTCTCCTCGATCTCTGGGATGGAATACGGGGCGTTCCAGTTTCTCTGAGCCGGGGTGCCACAGGCTTGGTATCACAGCAGGTGTGGCTGTACGATGCCCTAGCCCGCACGAACGTTAGAAAGCGGTAGTATGAAGACTAGTTGGTTTGTTGCACTTGTTTGCTGCATTGGTTTGTTGCATAGCATTCATATAGATTATTATTTAGTCGCTAATAGTTAATCTTGTGATTGTAGGTGGCATCGGTCTCGATCCACTACCTGCACCCTCTTTCTTAGCATGCCTGCCCTTGGTGTTAAGTGACCACATCATCATCCAGGCCCTCCATCTTGTCCCCTTGGCAACCCTTGTTGATCTTTGTTATCAGAAAAGGGCAATGCCATTAAACCCAATCTTCCACTGTTATCTTGCACTGTCATTTCATTCTTTGGATGGGTACGATTCCCTTCGTACGCTTGATGATGAGGTAGTCGTGACCTTGTGTATCGCTACTTGATCGCCAAGTCCGTCCTCGCCTTCGTATCCATCTAGTTGTGACCGGTGTTCAGCCAGCGCTTGGTGTAGCCTTGGTTACGCCAACTCCTTCCACACGCAGATTCACTTTCGTGCACACCACCACAGCATATTAGACCATAATACCGGAGTTTTCGCGAGGTTTGTGTGCTTAGGTGTGCATGCATACTATTGTTGTGAGTAGCAGTAATATGTAATGTTGCTTGATTATTTATATTATTTGTATGCCTGTGTGCTTTTGTTTTTGTCGTTTCTTTTGCTTCTTTCTTTGGGCCTTCGGTGTTACAAATTTTCCCCTTATTAAAGTTTCTCTTCAACCGACGTTGGACCCAAAGAGTCAGCAAGGAATGCATATATTTGGAAATTCAGCTGAACAGAATGGAATTCTCCGCCGACCGCAGTGAAATGAAAAATATCTGATTGTGATGGTGATAATCAAGTTTGCATTAATATGCACTTCTCACAACAGTATGGATACTAAAGTCTCCCTCAGTGTACACCCTTCATAGTAGAAATGATCAAATCAATAAGAAGATAAATTGTGTGCAAGATCGATGATATATTCTCAGTCAAAGGTATAATTTAGATGCAAATGTTGATTCTTCGTTGAGGATGACTTCGAAACCCGATATACCTAGAAGAAAGCAAGAATGTGCCATGTATTCAATATTCAGAGAGGAGGATAGTCCAGCAAAACCCCGTTTCGTACAAGTAATCAACAACAGAAATATTAAGACGGTATATATATGTGGCATTCAGTCCGACTATCACAAGGAGAAGCTTCTGGTGTAAGCAACCCCATATTTCCTCGCAAGCTACCAGAGAAGCTTCCAATGCAAGATTCCTCTATCTTCCTCAGTATGATACATGGATGACTTCCCGTGCAAGGTACTTTGTCTTCTTCAGTAAGCAACCGCAAAAGCTTCTAGAATAAGGTATCGAGTCCTTCCCCAGCAAGTCTTTAAGGGGGGAAGCTTCTGAAGCATGATACCCAGTCTTCCTCAGCAAGATACTCTCGATGGTTTCCCGGTTGCCCCGAGGTGGCCCCGCAGGTTGCCCGGTTCGGACCAACACTTAGAGAAGCACTGGCCTGGGGGTTAAAATAAAGATGACCCCCAGGAGCGCGACTCCCAAGGGAAAGGTAATAGGTGGTGGTGGCAAATGTTAAAACCAAGGTTGGGCCTTGCTGGAGGAGTTTTATTCAAAGCGAACTGTCAAGGGGTTCCCATAACACCCAACCGCGTAAGGAGCGAAAAATCAAGGAACATAACACCGGTATGACGGAAACTAGGGCGGCAAGAGTGGAACAAAACACCAGGCATAAGGCCGGGCCTTCCACCCTTTACCAAGTATATAGATGCATTAATTAAATAAGAGATATTGTGGTATCCCAACATATCCATGTTCCAACATGGAACAAACTTCAACTTCACCTGCAACTAGCAATGCTATAAGAGGGGCTGAGCAAAAGCGGTAACATAGCCAAACAACGGTTTGCTAGGATGGTTGAAAAAGGTTAGGGGCTATTATGGCAATTTGGGAGGCTTGATAAACAAGTGGTAGGTAGCGTGACACAGCAATAGAGTGAACAACTAGCAATCAAAGATAGAAGTGATATCGAGGGTATGGTCATCTTGCCTGAGATCCCGCAAGGAAGAAGAACGAGTCCAAGAAGTAGACGACCCAACGTAGTCGAACGAATCCTCACAACTCCGGAATGAAACTGAAGTTAACGAGAGAAACAACCCGGAAAGAAGCAAGCAACATAGTAAACAACCATCACATAAACATGGCTGATGCACAACCAAGTATGATGCATGTCCGGTTTAAAGAGGCATGGCATGGCAAGGCAAAGTGCAACAAACAATACTACAAGTTAAGTGGAGCTCAATATGCAACGAGTTGCATATTGACGAAACAGCACATGACCTATTTAGTTCACTCCCGGTTAGGTACTCAACAATGTTAAATATTTTTAAACATGAAAGAGGTGAAGCATATGAAAACTACCTATCTAGACAAGTTTAAATGAGGCTGGATATAACAAACAACAAATCTGGAAAATCCCCATATGCATATTTCGAATTTTCTACTGTTCTGCCCTAAACCATATTTTAGAGTTGTTAAACAGCAAAAGTAAGTGCATCATGTTAATCTATGCGTTTTTAGACAAGTTACATATAAAGTTTATTTAATTCAGAGCTACGGTTATTTAGTTATGAAATAAACCATTTTAGCATGCCACTTATGTAAATAAAAAAACAACAATTTTAAGCATTTTTAACAGGGATGAAAGTTGCATATTGTGAAAGTACATGAAATTCTAAACATTTTACATATATGACATGTTTTATTTAGATGCATGGATATTTAGTTATTCACAATTCAAAATGATGGCATTTTTCTGCAATTATGCATGCACTGAAAATAGAGAAAATCTCTGAGATGAAAAAAAACACGGGCCAGATTCCAGCAGCCTGCAGCGGCCCAGGAAGATCTGGCCCGAGTGACAGTGTGTGTGTAGAGAAAAGGAAAACAGGGCAAAATTAGGGGTGCCTGGGATTTGATCCCCATGTGCATATTTTGAATTTGGTACTGTTCTGCCCTAAACCATATTTTAGAGTTGTTAAACAGCAAAAGTAAGTGCATCATGTTAATCTATGCGTTTTTTAGACAAGTTACATATAAAGTTTATTTAATTCGGAACTACGGTTATTTAGTTATGAAATAAACCATTTTAGCATGCCATTTATGTAAATAAAAGCAAACAACAATTTTAAGCAATTTTAACACTGATGAAAGTTGCATATTGTGAAAGTACATGAAATTCTAAGCATTTTACATATATGACATGTTTTATTTAGATGCATGGATATTTAGTTATTCACAATTCAAAATGATGGCATTTTTCTGTAATTATGCATGCACTGAAAATAGAGAAAATCTCTGGGATGAAAAAAACGCGGGCCGGATTGCAGCAGCCTGCAGCGGCCCAGGAAGATCTGGCCCGAGTGACAGTGTGTGTGCAGAGAAAAGGAAAACAGGGCAAAATTAGGGGCGCCTAAATCCCATGACCTCTAGGATGAAAACTTGAGCGTTGACCAGCCAGGCTAGGAGTTGTTTCTGTAAAACTGAGGAAGCTTCATTACCTGAGCAACCTACAGAAGGCCGAGCCTTTAGAGCCATGGCATCATGGCGATGCTCACCGGTGACGAAAGTGAGCAAAACAGCGGGGATTGAAGCCACCGATCAGCAGCGGGCTTTCAAAAACCTGTGAAGGCAGCGGCTATGTGATACGCACGTGCTTGGGCTCTCTAGGTGGGGATGCGCATGAGCTCGATGCTCTCGGCCATGGCAGCCCGGCTGGACTGCAGATGACTTGTGCATGGATGCGTGCAGTGCGGAGGGAGCGTGGAGGCTGGGTGCGCTGATGGGTGTGGGTGAATCATGCTAAAGACACGGCTCGGTGCTAGGTGAGGCAGAAGACGAACTGGAGTAAAAAACAAAGCCCGGCCTTCCGGGTCGAGGCGCTCGGCCACAGCCACGGTGATGCATAGCGAGCCAGGTGCTACAGCGGCGGGTGTTGGGGATATAGCTACCAGGTATGACCCGCCCAGGAGGGGCCGGGTCAACCCCAATGGCGGGTTACAAAAGAAGCCCAATAATATTCAAGGTCATAGTCTATTAAGACTTGTAGAAAGCTTAAAGCCCAGAGGCGGCTTAAGGCCCAATATTGTAAACCGTCGTATGTAAAGGAAGACCTGTAAAGAAAGGCATATAAAAGAAGTCACCGAGCCGGACACGTTTTATAAGCCGGCTGGGACTCTGTAGGCCGCCAGGCGTTAACCCGTGTATATAAGGGGACGACCTGGCGGCGGCTTAGGGCAAGAAACAACAACTCGAAGCCAGGCAAAGTGGATTTCCTCCCTGGTCATCGAAATCCCAGCAATTCCAACACAACTAGACGTAGGCTTTTACCTTCATCGTAAGGGGCCGAACTAGTATAAACCTCTCATGTCCTTTGTCCCGATTAACCCCTTTAAGCTTCCTAGTTGCGATGGCCCTACGACTAAGTCCTTTTGCTAGGACATCTACCGTGACAACTCCACGACAGTTGGCGCCCACTGTGGGGCCAGCGCACGGTGGATTTGAGTTCTTGAAGGACAACTTCGAAGGGCTCAAGGGATACGCTGTGGGCCGGATGACCAAGAGTCGTCGCAGCAAGCTCTACATCGACGATAAAGGCTGGGGCCCCGAGGTCGGCTCAATTGAGTACGGGTACCGGGTCCCCTTTGGCGGAATCCATGTCTTCATCGGCTGGATCCGCGAGTCAGGCCCTGAGTCGGACGTCTGCACCAACCTCATCGAGACAGCTCAGCGCGCGAGATCCGCCCGGGCTCAACCTCCCGTAAAGCATGCCTTCGTGGGTTGCATCCATGGAGGTGAGTTCTTTGAAGGATCAGTGGATGGCGGTGAGATGGCCATCTGTTCCGACGGTGAGTCTTCCTCAGACGAGGCCGGTTCTTTGTATCAGCTACAAGATGGCGTGCTTGGGGGTTGTTTCGATGGCAGCAGTATTCCGGACCTCTCTGAGCTGCCGAATCGAGCCGGAGTTTTCATGGCTGGCACTCAACCTGGGCAGAACTCTGCGGCTGCGGCAGCAGCGGGTCAAGAGACCCCGCGCGCCCCCCGGCTCAGATGCTAATGGACCTCATGGATAAATTGATGGCTCTGTTGACTGTTGTAGTGGAGCCGGCGGATAAGGTTCAGCATGACGCGGAGGTGGCACGGCTACGCGAAGAGATGGCACAGGCCAAGGAAAATTTAGCAGCAGAAGAGGTCAGGATGGCCGTAGAGCGGGCGGCTTTGGATGCTCGTGCTTAGAAGCTTCAAGCGAAGACTTTCTGGCTCTCGGTGGATCTGAACGTGTCAAACGAGGTCATGAGGAGAAGGCACCAGAAAACTCAGTCACGTCTTCCTCTGACGTACGATCCTAGGAATCTTTTCCACACACCCGGGGCTGGTCCAAGTAACCCGCCGGAGGCAAACCGGATCACAACACCCGGGGCTGGGGCGCAAATTCAACCGCGGACCATGGAACCGCCTCGTATGAATACCGCTCTGCCTCATTACACACCAATACCACCGGGTCACTTTTCTAACCCTTTGGAGAATCTCATTGCCGCGTCGGCTCGTTTGGCGGCTCTCCCGATGGAAGGCGACTCTCCAACAACAATCAAAACACGAAGGGTGAGAGAACTTCTTCAGACGGCTCTGGCGTAGCAGGATGCGTACTCTTATAGTCGAGACAGAATCCATTCAACCCCTCTCCCAAGCCGGAGCCCGAGCTATAGCAGGCATATGGACTCAGCCGCTATGTCAAGCAACGCTCAACGCTGTAACCAACCACGCAGGCATGAGCCGGCGCAGGGTGGAGCCCTTAACTTGGCGGATCAGGAGAGAATCCGTCAAGAGGCGGAGCGGGCGGTTCAACTGGCAGCTGAGCAGGCGGCTCATCAGGCTTTTTCGGTTTATCCAGCAACCTCTGTTGAGGCAAGAGTAGCCACGAGAACAGGAGGTGTCCCTTGCCTGGTGCCGGCTATACGTAGTGAGTGCTTGCCAAAATACTTTAAGGGGCCTCGCAAGGTGCCTAATTACACGGCCGACTTGCAGCCTGGGGCATGGATTGAAAGTTATGAGATGGTGATGGAGCTGTTGGAGGTCGGCGATGCAGCAATGGCTAAATATTTCACTATGATGTTGGGTGGAATGGCGCGCACTTGGTTGAAAGGGTTGCCACCCAATTCCATCGGCTCATGGGAGGAGTTAAAAGCCCGGTTCATTCAGCACTTCAAGGACACATGTAAACAACCTATGTCAATCGTAGACCTGACAAATTGCAAGCAAGAGGAAGGTGAGTCTACGAGCCATTGGGTGCACCGAGTCAAGGAGATAATACATTCATCTAATAAGATGGATGCCGGCTCTGCGGTCTTAATGTTGGAGAAAAATTGCCGTTTTGAACCTATGAAGCAAAAGCTGGGGCGGCTCAAGCGTGATTGTCATGACATGGGCCAGTTGATGGCGGCTCTGGTCAAATATGCTGATTCTGACAGTACCAAGGATCCCGCGTCGGATGAAGAGAAGACGGGGAAGGGAAAGAAGAACGGCAACGGCAAGGGTCATCAACATAATCCAGCGAATCAAGGAGGTAATAAATTTAAGGTTGACGAGTTTGTGGCTAACACCAATGCACAGGGCAACAACCAACGGCGCAAGGGTAGGCCACCCTCTCGGTCAGGCGGGTCAGGTCCCACCCTCGAACAACTATTGAATGAACCTTGTCCAAGACACGGCACCCGGGAGAAGCCAGCTACCCATCTATGGAAGGACTGTACGATCATGAAGGAATTTAAAAATTCCAACATGTTTGATGGTAGCCACGGACCTGGCGGCGGTTCTAGCGGAGGCGGCTTTCATGGCCCGGGCGCCGGTTCAGGCGGAGGTGGTTTCCACGGTCAGGGCCATCCAGGTAACCAGGGTGGCTATAATCAGCAACCCGGCCAAAATAATCAGCAGCAACAATCCGGGTATCAGAGTAACCCAAAACAGTTGAATAGTGGGCAGTACCATGTATTTACCACTAGTTTATGCAAGAGGGACCAGAAGCTTCATTAGAGGGCTGTCAATGCCGTTGAGACGATGATTCCACGTTATTTGAGGTGGTCAGAACAGCCTATTGTGTGGAGCAGAGAAGATCACCCTCCCCGGGTTGATAATCCGGGTCACTTGGCCTTGGTGGTGGCACCTCAGGTTGGTGGATATAAGTTCACTAAGGTGCTCATGGACGGAGGCAGTAGCATCAACATCCTCTATTATGATACGTTTCGTCGGATGGGGTTGACTGATAAGAGTCTTAAACAATCCAACACTGTTTTTCATGGTGTTGTCCCTGGTAAGTCGGCATATCCAGTTGGTAAGATTGAATTGGAAGTAGCCTTTGGGGATGAATATGATTCCAGGGCTGAGAAGTTAATTTTTGAGGTGGTTAAAATCAAAAGCCCATATCATGCTCTGTTTGGACGGTCGGCTTACGCCAAATTCATGGCTCGGCCGTGTTATGTGTATCTGCAGCTCAAGATGCCAGGTTATAAAGGCACCATCACAGTACATGGAAGCCGGAAAATAGCCCTAGAATGTGAAGAAGGTGATGCCGCTTATACTGAGTATGTTTGTGCGACAGAGGAGTTGAAGTTTTATAAAGATAATGTTGACCCGGCAGACATGACGTCTTTGAAGAAGCCAACTACGGAGCATGAACCGGTGTTGAAATTCAAGTCGGCTGATGACACCAAGATGGTTGATTTTGTGCCTGGCGACTCATCCAAACATTTCATCATCAGTGCCAATTTGGATTCAAAATAGGAAAGCGCGCTCATCGAGTTCATCCGTGAGAACCGGGACATCTTCGCATGGAAACCTTTTGACATGTCGGGTGTCCCGAGAGAACTCGCTGAGCACACTCTTAATAATGATCCGAAGTTTAAGCCGGTCAGGCAGTTTCTTCGACGGTTTAACGAGGAAAGGCGCAAGGCCATCGGAGAAGAGGTGGCCCGACTCTTGGCGGCTGGGTTCATTGTTGAAGTTTTTCACCTAGAGTGGTTGGCTAACCCGGTATTTGTGCTCAAGAAAAATGGCACCTGGCGCATGTGTGTGGATTACACCGATTTGAACAAAGCTTGTCTGGCTAACCCTTTTGCTCTCCCTCGTATTGATCAGATCATTGATGCTACGGCGGGTTGCGAGCGTTTGAGTTTTTTGGATGCATATTCAGGTTATCATCAGATCAAGATGGCAGTTAAGGACCAGGAGAAAACAACTTTCATCACTCCGTTTGGAGCCTTCTGCTATGTGCCTATGCCTTTTGGACTGAAAAGTGCCCAGGTGACCTATCAACGATGTGTACAGAATTTTCTTCACAATCAGATTGGGCGTAACGTTCATGCTTATGTGGTGAAACCATAGAGGAGGAAACCTTGGTAACTGATCTGAAGGAGACCTTTGGTAACCTCCAGGTCTACAAGATGATGCTTAACCCGGCCAAATGCAATTTTGGAGTCCCAGCTGGCAAACTTTTGGGTTTTCTGGTGTCTAATAGAGGTATTGAGGCTAATCCAGAGAAAATTAAGGCAATTACATCTCTGGCCAAACCGGTGTGCATCAATGACGTTCAGCGTTTGGCGGGTCGCGTCACTGCCTTAAGTCGGTTCATAAGCCGGTTAGGGGAGAAGGCGATGCCTTTGTAACAAATGATGAAAAAGGCGGATGACTTTGTCTGGAGTGACGCTTCTAACTCTGCTTTTGAGGATCTGAAGAAACAGCTCGCTGAGCCACCGGTTCTTGCTGCCCCAGTTGAGAACGAGCCGTTGTTGTTATATGTAGCCGCTAACTCACATGCTGTCAGTGTGGCCATTGTTGTGGAGCGCAAGGAGGCTGGCAAAGAACATCCGGTCCAACGGTCGGTTTACTACGTTAGTGAGGTGCTCATTGAATCTAAACAAAGATATCCGCATTGGCAAAAGCTCGTTTACGGGGTGTTCATGGCAAGCTGGAAGCTCAAACATTACTTTTAGGGTCACCCAATCACTGTGGTTAGCTCTGCTCCTCTAGGAGACATCATTCAAAATAGAGAAGCCACAGGACGAGTCACCAAGTGGGCTATTGAACTTGGGTCTCATGGTTTGAAATATATGCCATGTACTGCGATCAAGTCTCAAGCGCTGGTTGACTTCATTAATGACTCGACAGAGTTGCAGATGCCGGAGGAGAAACCAGACAAAACATATTGGACGATTCATTTTGATGGGTCCAGACAGTTGGAAGGCTTGGGGGCTGGAGTTGTTTTAACTTCTCCTCGAGGGGATAAGTTTTGTTATGTGTTGTGATTGATGTTTCCTTGTACTAACAACGCAGCAGAGTATGAAGCCTTCCTCCATGGTCTTCGAATGGATAAAGAGATGATTCTGAGCCGGGTCCGGTGCCTTGGCGATTCAGATTTGGTGGCCCAACAGGTGTCAGGCAAGTGGGATTCCAAGGATCCTCTCATGGCGGCTTATCTCCGTGAAGTCGATGCTGTTGCAAGACATTTTAAGGGTTATCAAGTTGAACACATTGACCGTCGGAAGAACGAAGCGGCCGATGCCTTAAGCCGGTTGGGATCTCAGCGTAAGTCGGTACCACCTAACACCTTTTTGCATGTTTTACATAACCTGTCTGTTAAGTTGCCTACAGAGGAAGATTTGGCCATTCCTGACCCGGAGGCACAGTTAGTGGCGGCTATTCATGCTATTCCAGATTGGACAGTACCGTTCCTAGCTTACATGACCCGAGGCGAGTTGCCAGAGGACAAGAACCTGGCCCGACAGATAACCCAGTGGTCCAAGTCAATGACAATTTCTGACGGAGAGTTGTATCATTGCAGCGTCACTGGAGCGTTTCAACGGTGTGTTTCTCCCGAAGAAGGCCAAGAAATACTTCGTGAGATCCATGAAGGGGATTGTGGTCATCACGCTGGGTCGAAGTCTCTTGTGGCTAAGGCTTTTCGTCACGTTTTTTTACTGGCTAACAGCTCACGCTGATGCGGAGGATCTGGTCAGTAGGTGTGATGGATGTCAAAAATTTGCACGATGAGCACATGTGCCGGCTCAAGAATTGCGGATGATTCCAATTACTTGGCCGTTTGCAGTTTGGGGGCTTGACATGGTTGGACCTTTCAAAAGGTCCAAAGATAAAAAGACACATCTTTTAGTGGCAGTTGACAAATTCACAAAATGGGTTGAGGCAGAGCCAGTGAGCAAGTGTGATGCAGCCACGGCGGTTCAGTTCATGAAAAAGGTGATTTTTCGCTTTGGTTTTCCGCACAACATTATCACTGGAAATGGCACTAATTTGTCCCAAGGTGCTATGGAGGAGTTTTGTCAATGAGAGCATATCCGGCTTGATGTTTCTTTAGTAGCTCACCCTCAATCCAATGGTCAAGCTGAGAGAGCAAATCAGGAAATCTTAAAAGGTCTCAGGCCCCGGCTTATGGTTCCCTTACAACGGACACCGGGTTGTTGGGTAGAGGAATTACCCTCGGTGTTGTGGAGTATCAACACCACTCCTAACAGGTCTACAGGTTATACACCTTTTTCCATGGTTTATGGAGCGGAAGCAGTGCTGTCTAGTGACATTCGTCATGACTCGCCTCGCGTGGCGGCATACGTTGAAGCTGATAATGAACAAGCCCGACAGAATGCACTTGACTTGTTAGATGAGGAAAGAGACTTCGCGGCGGCTCGATCAGCAATTTATCAACAGGACTTGCGCCCTTATCACAGCCGCCGGGTTAAGTCCAGGACCTTTCAAGAAGGTGACCTGGTGCTCCGGCTCATCCAGGATCTGTTAGATGCACACAAGCTATCCCTGCCTTGGGAAGGACCCTTTATGGTCAGCAAGAATTTAAACAACGGGTCATATTACCTCATTGACGTTCGAGAGCACAAAGACTCACGTAAGTCAGAGGAGGAGACCCGCCGGCCGTGGAACATTGCTCAGCTTCCGCCATACTACACCTGAGCTACCAGCTCTCGTCGTGTACATACTTTTACGTTGTATATATTATGATAAGTAATAAAGCAGGACATCTGCCTTTTTCCTCTTCAAAGATCATATATCTTTATCATTTTCATTATTTAAATGACTATTAAGGAGCTTATCATATCTAAATCTCTAGTGTAACCTTTTGGTCCGGCTTATGATCGTATTCGAATCTAGCTGTAAAACCTCATGATCACTTGGGGGCTTCCTGTTCAAACATAAGTCGTATTTGAACCAAAGAGAACATAGCTCTCATAACCCTCTTGATCGGCTCAAAGCCAAACTCACTAGGGGGCTTCTTGATCGTATTCGAATCATAGCTTAACCCCTTTTGGGTCCGACTTGGATCGTATTCGAATCAGGGTCGTTAAAAACCTCTCAATGTCATTTGGGGGCTTCCTATTCAAACATAGGTCGTATTCGAACCAAAGAGAACATAGCTGTCGGTACCCTCTTGATCGGCGCAACGCCAAAGCCACTGGGGGCTATATGATCGTATTCGAATCTTAGCTTAACCCCTTTGGTCCGGTTTACTGATCGTATTCGAATCAGAAACCCCCAACTTTCAGTTAAAAAGTTAATTTATATTGTTGGAAATCTGCTATTTTTGTCTTACTGATCTTTGTTGTCTCAAATTTAAACGATCAGCACGGTTTTTTCACTGGCTTGACTATTTGACAATAAGCCGCCAAGGCATGATAGTCATCAGGCATATAGAAGCATTGACTTCTCAATAAAGACTGGGTTATCAACCTCATCACCCGGGTCATATAAACCGGTGGTCCAGATGCAAAGGATACATGTATGACTATTATTTATGAACAGTTTTTTCTAGGTCTTTTCGTTAATCAAAGGTTGTTTCAACCTTGTTTATTTTCACGTCTGTTTCTGTTTTTTCTACTATGATAAAACCATTGGTCATGTACCGAGTGTTCTGACCCATTCGGTGCTAAACCGCCAAGCCAGTTCTCTCCTTTTCTACAGGAACATAATTGAAATATTACAGATGTAACCATAAATGTGACGCATATATTAACATCAGGAGCAAAGAGTCACACACGGCATCTTATGCACGATGGCATAGGCAAAATATGCAGTTGTTTCAAGCTAAATCTATTACAAGGCTTTAAAGATCCCACAAGATGCTTATGACTCTCCCCTCGCCGATTCACCTCCTTCTGCTGATTGGAAGCTGGGATTGGACCAGTCAAAGCCGTTTAGGGCAATGAACTCTGCTTCATCATCAATCAGGCCGGCCGGATCAACTTCCGGAGCAAAAGTATGTTGACGAACCGGTGGGATAAGATCTGTCACCTTATGAGAGGGAGTCGCCATCTTCTTATTCTCCAAATCAAAACCCGGTTGATATTTATCAATGTTGGTCTCATCTCCAAGAATGGTAGCTTGAGGTCGAACTCCCCTCACGCAGGCAATGAAGTCATCTTGCTCAAATAGAGTCACGTCTTCCTTCACGGTAGGGTACCCCTTAGCTACATCCACCGAGTCTAGATCTAGCACCCAGGCTTTGGACCGGCTCAGGGCAGTCAGGGCTCCGGCTCTAGCACAGGATCGTTTGACCTCTTGAAACTTGGCGGGTAAGATTGACAACTTCTTCAAGACATCACTCAACCGATTGGGTCCTTGGTTGGCAGGGGAGATGTTGGCAAGTGCTCGTTGAGCGCCAGCATATAATTGCTCCACCAAGGTATAAACCGCCTTCAGTTTGGTCACACTGTCTTGGCTCAGATTTTTGCTTCGTGGACCTGCGAGTGTTTTTTAAACAAAGGCTCAGCAGGCGGCTTATATTCCGGGTCAAAAGAAGGTATAAGTGATTAATACAGATGACTTACCAAAGATGGCAGAAACCATTTGAGACACCCGGTTCTTTAAGCCGGTGAGCTCCGTGGTAACCTCCTCAAGAGCCGCTTCAGCTTTTTCAGCACGTTGTATAAGCAACGTCTTTTCTTCGGCCCAGGATTCCTTCTTTGCTGTCAAGCTGGTCTTCAATTTTTCTGTCTCAGAAAGACTCAATTGGAGTTTAGAGTCAGCAGTCTTGATTTCTGCCTCTTGATCCATCAGCCGGGTCTTCGCATCAGTTAATTGGGAGCCCAATTTAGATAGGGCGTTCTACAAAACATACACAGGTGTGTCAAGGCTTAAACTAAAGGTTCAAGTCTCAAGTACTATGCACCGCAATACCACTTGACACTTGGGGGCTAATGTCTGCCAAAGCAATTTTTTATGACTCTTATATATTTCAAGTCCCAAGTGCTTTACAAAGTAACAGCACTTGGCACTTGGGGGCTAATGCATGATATTCAAAAAGTTTCTCAAGATTAAGCTGGATTGCAATACTTATTGGGACTGGTAAAAGGCAGTTATGAAGTTAAGTACCGGTTCATTTATGATAAATTGAGCCGGCCCTTGGGGACTACAGGTGAAGTTTGCACTACTTTGTTGGACTTTTGAAAAACTTAGAGAGAAAGTATCAATCTATATCATAAAGTCTACAGATCATTCAGGTTCATCATCTGAAGACTTGGGGGCTGGCAGACTATAAGTAAACCAGAGAACATACCTCATACTTCAGCTGCAATTGTTTGACCATCTCAATTTCTGACTCACGGCTAGAATGAACATGACTGAGATAGCCGGACAGTGTATCACTAGCATTCAGATGAGTGTAGTGAGAGATATCAAAACGCACTTTCTGCTTCTCCAAGGCTTCTTGTTTCGTAGTGTGCCGGGCTAACACAGTGGGGGTCCCTGGCTCAACAAATCGGCTACCAGTAATCAATACGTCAGTATCAGAAGTTGTTGGCGGGTTAGCTGAACTAGATGGTTCAGTGATAGCCGGATTAAGGGTGATCTCATCGGCTGACAACTTAGGAGGAGCCAATTGAGAATCAATAGCCGGGTCTTCTGGTGCTTCAGATCGAGGGGAGAAGTTGGCATGTCTGGTTCAGGTGCAAGAACTGATGGGTCTTCCATCGGTTTAATCACCTTGGCCTTCTTGGACTTCGCTTGACCACTAAGAAATATTTTATGAGACAGTTAGTACAATGATGCAGTTTGAAAGACACAGAGGAAAGATGATTTTTCCTTACCCAGGGCAGTCTTGAAGGCCGGAAATTAAGTCTGAGATGAGTCGCCAGAAGAGCGAGAAACCTCCTACAAAAGGTAAAATAAAGTCAGTGATGCAAGAGAATAGATTCACCAGTGAAAGCAAAAGATGAAGGCAAAAGAGACCTCATTCTGGCGTTTTCGAGGAGTTTGTTGTAAAACAGAAGGCGGTTCATCGTCGTTCCGGGCCTGACGACGGCTCTCATGTTGCTGCTTTTTCAAAAGAAAATGAGGGTCCAAATAAGCCAAAGGGTGTGAAAACCTTACTTTTTGGGTTACCAATTGAAGTTTCTGTCTTGGCAAAGGGGCTGAGTCGGAGGAAATAGTTACCTCTTCTTCTACGGCCTGACTGGCCCCCATGTCGTCCTGGTAATAGTCAGTGTCAATAAGGTTATTAAAAAACTGGCCAAGAGAGTCAAGGGCTACCTCCGACTCAGAAACATCATCAAGCTTTAACAACTCCGAAGCAGTACTCCTTTTCTTCTTGGACCTCCGGGTCGTCTTCCTGGCGGCCATGGCAGGAGCTTTAGACTTCTTGCCAGCTTCATGGTCATACTTGGCCTTCCAGAAGTCAAATTTGGCTTGTAAACAAATAAACAGGATAAAAGGTCGTGCAAGTATTTAAAACTACTGAGGAAAACACAAAGAGAAAGAGGTCAGGGGTTTTTTACCCCTTGCGCCGGGTTAAGTTTGCAGAAGGGGTTTAACCCGACTTTACTGCAGTCTTCATATTTTCCGTTCACAAGGAGAGTTGACATTGAAACAATATCTTCTTCAGTTAGTTGTACGGAGTTGTGATGAAGAGAGTCATCTGGGCCTCCTCCATAGTCATACATCAGTTTGGATCGGCGGCTTAGAGGGATGACCCGCCATGAGATCCAGCAACAGGTTAAGTCAATTCCGGTAAAGCCATTCCCCGGTAAGGCATTAATCATTTTAATGAATGGAATAAGCTTCTTGCGTTCAGCAGCGGTAAGTTTATCAGGGAGCACAAACTTGGAATCCAGACACTCCACGCGATAACCCGGCAGTGGTTTTTCATTGGTTGGAGACGTATCTTGGCAATAGAACCAAGTCTCATTCCAATCTTTGGGATGACTCGGTAAGACTATTAAGGGAAAGACGACGCCATGTCGGCGCTGAATTGAGATTCCACCGAGCTCCAAGCTAAGGCCGTTGGTACATTCATTCTGGCGGTTCAAATAAAAGTACTCTCTGAAGAGCTCCACAGTCGGCTCCTCTTGAAGATACACCTCGTAGAGAACTTGAAAATTGTAGATGTTGGATATGGAATTGGGTGCAAGATCTTGAGGGTGAAGTTTGAAAAAATGAAGAAGGTCTCTGAAGAACTTTGAGCCGGGTGGTGAAAAACCCCGGTTCATGTGGTCAGTGAAGATAATAACTTCACCGTCTTTGGGATTAGGTCGTTCCTCGTCCAGGTCAGGAGCACGATAAGACATAACGTTTCTCTCTGGCAAAAATCCAATGGTTACAAACTCTTTCAAGTTATCCTCAGTTACTGTGGAGGGGACCCAGTTGCAGACAGTTGGTGCTTTGGACGGCATGATGAAAAACAGACTGAAAGGAAAGTGATGTGCCGGTTCAATCCAATGATGAAACTAAAAGTTAAATGATGATGGTACAAATAAGTAATGGCGGCTTACGTAAGGGCTAATGTTATATAAAGGAAAGGTGAGCCGGCGATATAAGCCGCCATGACTACAAATATTTGAGAAATGCCAGCCACAGAATTGGCTAAGTGTTGAAACAAACAAGTTTCCTAATTTTTTGGTATTATTTTGGATCAAATGGCCGTTCAAAATGGAAAATATTCTAGACCTAAAAATCTAGCATAGATGAGTTTGTGAGTTCTAATGAGGCCTTTGTACCAGAAAAAGGGATCTACGGGTATCAAGGATGGGTGCAAAACAACTATCGCACGAGTATATGTTCTTTTTGGATCAAGAAGAAGCTGCAGTGGAAGAACTATGAAGAAACTGAGATGAACTGTGAAGAACACGCAGAAACCCTAATGCGGATCTGAGGAACAGGAAGGTAAAACACTTACATCCACGGATCTTCTGCGGAGAGTCGCCGCCGTTCTCTGGACTGATTCAGGTTGATGCAGCAGCCAAGGTCGACGAAGACGAGGTGCTCTGCGACGGCGATGGAGCTCGAGCAGCAGTAGGGTTGCGAGAGGAAGAAGACGAAGAGAGGGAAGAATGAGAAAGATCGGGTCGTGCCTATTTATAAGGGATAAGCGAACAGGCAGGCGCGAAAATCAAGGAAGACCCAAATAATGATTATCCAACTAAACGGACGCCTCGATTCTTGGAAGACATTTAAGGATAGAGATCCGTTGAAGGTGACATCATAGCAGGCTTTCATGTTTTCAGAAGATGACGTCATGGCGGGTTACAGAGTTTTACAGAAAGAGGGGGATAAATTTCGTCTAAGTGTTGAAGATTGACAAAGAACAAAGTTCAAGTCAACGTGGGGCCTAATGTTGGGGATATAGCTACCAGGTATTACCCGCCCAGGAGGGGCCGGGTCAACCCCAACGGCGGGTTACAAAAGAAGCCCAATAATATTCAAGGTCATAGTCTATTAAGGCTTGTAGAAAGCTTAAAGCCCAGAGGCGGCTTAAGGCCCAATATTGTAAACCGCCGTATGTAAAGGAAGACTTGTAAAGAAAGGCATATAAAAGAAGTCACCGAGCCAGACTGTAACATCCCAAATTTTAAATTTGGAATGTTATACATAGATCATTCTTGCATATCATATTTTATTGCATTTTGTCTCGCGATCCTCAAAATCCTAAGCAACTCAAGGACCCTCGGAGAGAGTTGGGGATTTCCCTAGTTTTCAAATTTGATTTCTATCAAATTTTGGAACAAGGATTTTTGGTTTTAATTATTTTTCTCTCCGAAAATATTCCATATTAAAATATATGAGAGGAGATAATATGACTTCTCCAAAATAAATGAAATATGGGAGGAAAAATATTAAAATCAAATATTTCTTTTTATTTGGATTTTATTGCAATTTTGTTTGCATTAGAAAAATTGCACATTTTCAAAGTTGCATATTAGGGCCAAGAAAATGTTCATCTCGTTCTAAATATTTTATTTAGATGGTGAAAATTTGTTTTTCCATTTATAGATTTTTATTCTATTTTCTAGGATTTTTTTTCTTGTCGGCGGAATTGTTTTTAAAAAAAGTTGCGCAGTGGCTAACTCGGCCGAAGCCCAGCCGCCGGCCCGCCTCCCCCGCGACGCTGTCTCCCTCCAGGAGACCGACGCTGCAATGCCGCCTGGGACCGGGAGTCCGGCCAGGACTCCGCCTCCGCCGCCCTTGCCCCCTCCCCAAGCCACCCCTCCCCCCTCTTAAATAACCAGCCCCCCCACGGCCACCACCACCTGCCACCGCCGCAAGCAGCTCCGCCACCGCTGCGCCGCCTCGCCGCTGCCGCGCCTCGCCCGCTGCCATGCCCCGCCTCGCCCCGCCGTCGCCGCCGCGTCTCGCCGGACCGACAAGGTAGCCGTTGCCGCCGGGTTTTTTTAAGAAAAACCGGTCCGGTTTTTTTAAGAAAACCCTAGTTCATTTTTTTCGGTTCTTCTCTTTAACGGACGTTCGTCCGTACGTTCATTTTAATGAACAGTTTTCGCCCATTAGTTACAGACAATGAACGCTCGTTCGTTAGCCTGTTCGTCAATTTTCTTTTACCGGATTTTTCCGCGGTTATTTCTGATCGCGATTTCTAATCCGATCTTCGTTCTAGTTTATCTTTTCGCTCGTTTGTCGGAATCAGGCGATTCAAGCACCTAGATCTTCGTCTTGAGACCCTCTTTCTGTTTAACCAACTTGAACAAGCTTTTGCTACTGCGAAATTTGACCTAGGTCTAGATTAGTAAACAGATCTTGTTTCTTTCGCCGTTTGAGTTTCGTTGCTCCGTTTGATTTGATTCTTTTTGCTAACCGGAGTTCTTAAGTTGAACTTTCTTGTAGATCTTCTTATTCGAGATTTACCCGTGCTTCTTTGCTTGATTGCTCATGTATGCTATTGTTTGTTTGCGATAGAATTCACGAAGTGCGAAGCGTGTTATTTGGAGTCCCTAGGTTTCGCGGATCATCAGCAAAGCAAGTAACACTT
Source organism: Triticum urartu (assembly GCF_003073215.2). Lineage (NCBI taxonomy): Eukaryota > Viridiplantae > Streptophyta > Magnoliopsida > Poales > Poaceae > Triticum > Triticum urartu. The sequence goes on along the minus strand of NC_053025.1, from coordinate 122,633,513 downwards.
TGATCATATCCCTTTATCACCCAGTTTTTATGCATTAGTTCCAATCCTCAAACATTGCATGGTTAGGATGTCATTAACTTGTGGGTTGGGAAGTAGTTGATGAGGTAGAACCTATTGCCCTGTTATATTCAAACCTTGGGACTTACTTATACGAATTGCTTATATTGCTATGCTATGCTCGTAGATGTGGTTTGGGTGAGTGAAATCCATGACAGATGTGAGATTGTTAAATAATGGTTTAACTTAAGGTGGCAACTTGAATACACATCTAGGTGGATTGAGGCACCTGGAGTACCCAGTGTTGCCTGTATTTTTGGAAATCCCGGGGTTTCGTGTGATTTTCCTATGGACCGCCACCCAGGCTCAAAGGGAACTGAGATGATTCATGCTAGAAACTTCCGAGTGCAGCCACAAGCTATTATGGGCTCTAGCATATTTGAGTAAGTTACGTGAAGCTCTTGAAGAGGTGGATCAGTAGGTAGTGGGTTGTAGGTTTGGTATGGTCTGCTCGGAGTAGAGAGTTAATGTTCCTGAAAGACTGTGTCTCAGTCATCCATTTCTCAAACACCATGTAGGGCGAGAAAACCAACGGAGGAGATCGAGTCTTGTGGGGAAAAGTGCGCAAACCTCTCAAGAGTGTACAAACTAATCATGGTTAGCCGTGTCCCCGGTTATGGACAATCTTGACTATCTAGTACTTGGAGTATCTTAAGTATCTCATCACTTTTAACTTAACATTGTTGGGTTGATAATTACTTTAATTTGGATTGAGTTGGAGTAACCTTCTCAATGATGTTTCAACTACCATGATAGTTAAATTAAAATATATTCCTTTGTTGTAGGGGAAAATTGGCTTTTTGAAAAAACTGTAACCATAGAGCTTTCCACCAGCCAAATATGCATGTAGTGATAGCATTATTCTTTATTGCTCTACTGTGTTACTTTACCAGCATATTCCATGTGCTGACCCGTTTTCGGGCTACAACGTATTATGTTGCAGACTTTTCAGATGAGAAGTAAGGTTCGTTAGGTCGTTGCCGTGCAGCTCATCTATGCCGTTGGAGTTGATGGACTCACTTTATCTTCCAAGCCTTCCGATGTTATCATATTAGATGGCCTTAAGCCATATTTATTGTAATAAGTTCTCTTTGGAGACATTCGATGTAATAAGTGTGTGATTGCTACTCTGTTATAAATCCTCGAGTACTGTGTGTGTCAGCATTACCGATCTAGGGATGACACTGAACCACAGAGACTTGACCGTTTGAGGTCGGGTCGCTACACGTACACGTTTTATGAGACGGCCGGGACTCTGTAGGCCGCCAGGTGCTAACCCGTGTATATAAGGGGACGACCCGACGACGGCTTAGGGCAAGAAACAACAACTCGAAGCCAGGCAAAGCGGATTTGCTCCCTGGTCATCAAAATCCCAGCAATTCCAACACAACTAGATGTAGGCTTTTACCTTCATCGTAAGGGGCCGAACTAGTATGAACCTCTCATGTCCTTTGTCCCGATTAACCCCTTTAAGCTTCCTACGACTAAGTCCTTTTGCTAGGACATCTGCCGTGACAACTCCACGACAGCGGGCATGTGGGATTTGCAGAGGAGGTGCCTGCGCTGTCACTGTGCATAGAGAGCAGTGGAGGAGGTCGGACCTGACGAACCAAGGACAAACAGGTGCACTGAACGAAGGAATCGGCAACGATGAGACCCTACTGGATACATGCGGCAACGAAGAGAGGTCGAAACACTCGCCGGCAATGAGGTCCGACGGAGGAGCGCTCGAGCTCGATAGAGATGGACGAAACAGGGTGCAATCAAAGGGGAAAACCTGATGGGGAGGTGTGGATGCTCATGTAGGGTTGGTTGGCGGAGTCGATCGAGCTCGGGGACGACGGGCAGCAACAAATTCCGACGGCGATGTTCCAGACCCGAGGAAGAAGGAGATGAACACGACAACGTCTTGGCGTTTCATGACGATGAAGAGGACATCAGGGAGGAAGCGCCGGAGTACTTGTGGTTATGTGCGAGGGTGAGGAAGATGACGATGGAAGAGGCCTCGTAAACGACGTGAGAGGCGCTGATCATGGAGGCGTTCAGCTCCGTGTAGAAGAGGAAGCAGGGAAGATGACGTCATGGAGGGAGTCGATCGCATCAGCCCTGGTCCCTCCTGGCTCCTGGCCTTGAAGAAGACAAGTCGACCCGAAGCGAAGACGACGACGGAGGATGGCCATGGCCGCAGTGGAGCCATGGGAGTGCTCCGGGAGCTCTCTGGTCTCTACCTATTGAAGAAGAAGGAGAAACAGGGGAAGGGAAAAGGGTGGCGGCAGCGAGAGGGAAATCCTAGGGGGCGCGGGATGCTGGCTTTATAGGAGGAGCGCGACATAAGCTCGGCCACGGTGGCCATGTCTTGCCCTGGTGTCGGTGTCAAAACTGGCGGATCTCGGGTAGGGGGTCCCGAACTGTGCGTCTAGGCCGGATGGTAACAGGAGGCAAGGGACACGAAGTTTTACCCAGGTTCGGGCCCTCTTGATGGAGGTAAGACCCTACGTCCTGCTTGATTAATATTGATGATATGGGTAGTACAAGAGTAGATCTACCACGAGATCGAAGAGGCTAAACCCTAGAAGCTAGCCTATGGTATGATTGTTGATGTGTATGTTGTCCTATGGACTAAAACCCTCCGGTTTATATAGACACCGGAGAGGGTTAGGGTTACACAAAGTCGATTACAATGGTAGGAGATCTGCATATCCGTATCGCCAAGCTTGCCTTCCACGCCAAGGAAAGTCCCTTCCGGACACGGGACGAAGTCTTCAATCTTGTATCTTCATAGTCCAGGATTCCGGCTTAAGGTATAGTCCAGCCATCCGGACACCCCCTAATCCAGGACTCCCTCAGTAGCCCCTGAACCAGGCTTCAATGACGACGAGTCCGGCGCGCAGATTGTCTTCGGCATTGCAAGGCGGGTTCCTCCTCCAAGTACTTCATAGAAGATTTTGAACACAAAGATAGTGTCCGGCTCTGCAAAATAAGTTTCCACATATTGCCATAGAGAGAATAATATTTACACAAATCTAATCTGCTGACGTATTCCATACTGTGACACACCACGGCCAAGCCTTTATCCGAGTCATTTTATTATCCCACCTCAGCGCGTCATGCGAGGCGGTTTCCTTGGCAAGTCTTGTTAAAGCAGAGATCGTGTCCCCTTATTCCGGGATTCTCATTAATACGGGCGTGGGTAACCCAACCGCTTCTAGGACTCCTGGATTATAGGCAAGTCCAAACAGACACGGAGAGGATGCTTGATATTCACCCTCTTTATAAAGGGGACAAGGCTTTTATTTTTCCCTCCCGTGCTCAATCGAATCCTTCCCCCACCTCAAGCTTAAACGCCCGAAGTTCAGGTCAGGTGCTCCGAACCTTCAGTCATGTCCGGATCTAGCCTTCAAGGCCGATGGGTGCCTTCCTCCGTCATGGAAGAAGACATCAAAAAGTTGAGGGAGGCCAGATATCTGACCGCCGAGATTTTGCATCGGCTGCCTCCCCGAGGGCAGGCCGTCCCCACCCCCGAACCCAGCGAGAACGTCGTGTTCGTCTCCCACTTCCTCCGAGGTCTAGGCCTTGCTCTGGATCCTTTCGTAAGGGGTTTGATGTTTTACTACGGGCTAGACTTTCATGATCTAGCTCTGGACTCCTTTCTTCATATCACGACATTTATTGTCGTGTGCGAGGCCTTCCTCTGGGTTACCCCTCACTTTGGCCTATGGCTCAAGACCTTTGAAGTGAAGCCGAAGATGATCGAGGGGCAACATGCAGCGTGTGGAGGTGCCTCAATACGCAAGATGACGGGAGCTCCATGGCCCAAAGGTTCCATCCCAGAGGTGTCTGAATTGTGGCAACAGGAGTGGTTCTACATCACGGCTCCTAGAAGTGCCAAGTGAGCGGCCCCCCCTGTTTTCCGCTCGGGCCCCCCACCACAGCTGATATCATGGATCAGCAGAGGTCTGAGCTGGGGGCCAGCCAAGGACCTGCCTATACTGCAAAGCCGCATTCGAGATCTCTTCAATGGAGATTTTAGTTTGGTTGCGGTAATACAGGTTATGCTGGTTCATCAAGTCCAACCTTGCAAACGCCGGCCTCTTCGCCTGTGGGAGTTCAATCCCGAGGGACCTCGTGCCATTCAAAATTTTCTCGCCCTGACGCACGAGGAGATGTACAAGTCATTCTTCGGACCTCAGGCGGAGTGTTCGGAAATCACCGAGGATGTGGGCCTGAGTAGTAGCCGCGCCACCGAACAGGTAAGGCATCTTCCGGCCGAACATACTATCTCTCCTTTGTTACGAAGTTATTTCTGAAAGTTTGCTTTTTGACCAGGACTGGCTAACAAAGGCGAAGTTAATTCGGTGTTCGGCCCCCCTCCCTGAGGGTTTGGAAAATCCGGTGTTGGAAAAGAGGCTCCAGACCGCACCTTGCCCGGAGCCCTCGAAGGAAGATACTGTGGAGGATAATGCGGGCGGACGCGGGCCCCCGACGCTGCCCATACTAGCCGAGGGAGCGAACGTCTCCATGAAGGAAGACGACCAGAAGAGGAAAAGGACTGCGCCCGGGGATTCGGAAGCCGAAGCTTCCAAACGGGAGAAGAAGTCTCCCACAGAGGGTCCTACTTTGGGGGGCGCTGTTGCCGCACAAAGTCCGTGGGGGGATCAATTCTCCCACGAGTCGTAAGTGACCCGAAATACTTTAATAGTACAGATATGCCATCTTTTCCTTCTGAGAAAATAACCACCGCATATATTTTTGCAGTTCGGGCCTTAGCCCCTCTCAAATGAGCTCGTCTTCGGGGGATCTTCTTCCAGAGATGATGGAGAGCGAAACGCCTCCTCCGGACTCCTACGCTCCAGAAGCGGGCGAACCTGAAGTGTCGTTGCAGAGGGCCTCTCCGAGTCCGGTGAGGCCAGAAGATAATCCCATTGACCCTCGAAGCTCTCAGTGCCTGGCTCCCGAAGAGAGCAGACAAAAGAGTCCGGCACCGTCTAGTGTGCGATCGGATGTTCTGAGGGAGTTGGTGGGGCGAGCGGCCATCTCAGATGAACACCATGTGCTGATGAATACGGTGATGGAGAGAATATCGTCCGCCGAAAGCGGATTGCATGAAGCTTTTATGAGTCTACTGACAGGCTTTGAGGTACGTAAAAGAATGCATGATAGTCCTGCACATGCTCGGTGTGCCCTATGTAGATAGTAGCCCCTGAGACTCTGGTTGTCGTCGGAAACGACGACGAACAGAGGATCATATTCCCAGGTAATAACCATACTGCCTCTATGTGCAGGTGATGGAAGCTCCGGTGGCTAGCCGTACTAGCGAGTTTGCCCATTTAGAACGGCAGTTGGATGCGGCAGACGTCGACATCGAGCTTGTTAACAAAAGGCTTGACGAGGCACAGGGTAAGTGTCATTATCTGGTAAACGCCACATAGGAAGAGCAGCATGATGCCAGTATCTTTAATATGTTGTGACTGCAGATGGAGCTGCCACTGTTGAAGCCTTGCGGGCAGAACTTGAACCGAGCCAAGGAACAAGCGAGGTTGGGTAATGCGGCTACTGTGAAGGCGGCCGAAGAGTTGCAAGCCAAGAAGGCCGCGCATGGCGAGACCCGAGACAAGATGGCCAAGATGGCTATAGAATTAAAAGCCGCCGCCGACCGTTGCCGGGTTCTTGAAAAGGAAAACCAAGCGAAGGCATCGGACCTTGAGAAGGCTACTGCGACGAAAAAGGACCTCCGCTCTGCTATGAGGGCAAAGAAGGAGGAGTTGCGGGAAGCCGGGGATATTGTAGCTGGGAAATCCTTTATGTTGCGGAGGAAGTTCGGAGATCCACGGTATGCCCCTCTGGATCGGCTGTGGAGTTCGGAGGATGTATATATGGATTTGACGGTGAGCGCTGCCGATGCGGCCAAGTATTTCCAGGGTCAGATGGACCGTGAAGTAGACCAGTTGTTTTGGAGACAATTCCATTCTCCCGAGCGTCCGCTTTCATTGACTGACCAATTAGCCGAATGGGCCGAACTAAATAGGTTGTCCGGACTTTCCATGAGGTCTGTTGTAGACCAGCTATGGCCGGAAAGGTCAAAACCGAACAGCTATTTCAGCTTGGTGCAACAGTTCCTTAACGTGGTGCCGTGCATAAATGCGATGAAGAGGTCGGCGTGCATAGAAGGCGCATGGATGGCCTTTGCCCGTGTTAAAGCATACTGGGCGGAGATGGATGCTACCACTGTTGCAGCACGGGATTCGGCCATAGGTCGAAGGGCTGCTGAGCACTACTTTGAAGAAGTTCTTGAGGGTGCTCGTTTGATAGAGACCCAGTGCTCAAAAAATATTATGCTTGAGTGATATGTAATCTCATTGTAAGAGAAATGCTTTTATAAATTTTTATAAGGCTATTTTTATACTTTTTCCTGAAAGTAATATGATGCCTCCTGGGCGGCCGTTTATGTATACACGTGTATAACCTGAAAGATTGCAGCCGTCGGCTTCAACCCTCACGCATATAATGCGGAGGTGCTCGCAAAAACACGCATTCACACTTAACCCAACGTCTTGGTCCTATTAAGGAGGTGATAGTGGAGCGAGCGAGGCAACCGGACAATAATGCTTTAGCACTTTCACTTAGCCATAGGAGTTTGACAGTGGGGCTACTAGATAGCCCCTGGTGGCTCCGCACTCTCCCGATCTCGGGGTGCGTACATGCCTGGCTGGAAAACGACCCTTCGTTAAGGCGGAGGAATTCTAACATTCCCACAGGTCATCGAGTGGTTGACCAGTCTCACGCTATATCATGACAGTCAGTTTTCGGCTTTCTCTATTGAGGTGCTCGTCCGGATGAACCAGGGCACAATCGCAGTAGTTCTCATGGTGATACCTTAGCCGGTAAAGCGGAACGTAAGGCACCAAAACACAGGAGCCGGGAAAACCCAACATTTGACCAAAGACAATCATTCGGAGCTGATGCATATAGGGCCAAACTCGCGACGCCGAACACTCCCTAAGGTGTTCGGTCTTTGTGGTATAAACCGGGCCTAAATAATGGCCTTTGTAAGAAGCCCCTTGTGTCCAAGTACGTGCATTGTTCTGGCGTGGCCACATGCCAAGACGTCAGCATCCTTCTCAACGGTGGATATGTATCAACAAGAGACAGTAAAAAAGGTTTACGTAGGGTCTTAATCTAAAAAGAATCCTTGGAGCGGGTCCCTGCTGCACGTCTGCGCCTGTGTCTCCGTTGTGCCGTATCCTGGACGGGTGTAGCACGATGATCGTCTGTAAAAGAGAGGAGTTTAGGTGAAAAAGTTGTCGTGCAAAAAGATAGTTTGTTAAATAAACCATGTATAATTCAAGATGAGAAGAAATTGCCACTTGTCTGCGCGTGTTGAGCCCCTTGTATTGACGAATAGGGGTGTGACCATTTATTCGGTATAAGTAGCGGCGCCGGACTCGATTAGTTGTGTCTGAGGTCTTGACATCTGGGCCCCACTGCTTAGATTTGACCGGTCAACCCAATCAATGTTGACTGTTGACCCTGTTGACTCAACACCCCACTGGCCCCACATGTCAGCCTGTGTGTGCATTGTTGTATATACTCTACTAGGTTCACTTAGCATTTTCATTTAATATAATTTTCGAATTTAATTTAATTTCCAGTAATTGCAGAATATTGTTTAATCTTAAAAAAATCATAGAAAATAATCCGTAACTCGGATGAAAATGTTTTCTACATGAAAGTTGCTCAGAACGACGAGACGGATCCAAATACGTGGTTTGTTTACCTGTCAGATGCCTCTAACTAGCTGAACATGGAACTTTCCCCCTCCGGTCATCTGTTCGACACAGGTCTAGAATCGGGCAAACATTCCCGGTGAATTCCCCCTTCACCTATATCGTGCAGTACTATGTTAGATCGACCCTAGTTCTGCTTATCGTCTTGTCATGCTTAGTGGTACCTCTGTTTGCTCTGTATTTATTGTTTCTTCCCCCTCTTCTCTCCGATAGACCCCGAGACCGCTGATGATGCCGTTGTGATCGACTACGTCGACGACGACCCTTCCTTGCTAGAGCAACTAGGCAAGCAACCCCCCCCCCTTGAGCATTCTGATATCGCCCATTTCTTTACCTCTCATGCTTGCATTAGAACTGCTACAGCTTTCTGTATGATCCTACTCTGATGCATAGCCTGTTTTTGTTACCTGCTTTCATACCTTACCTGCTTATCCTAAACTGCTTAGTATAGGTTGGATAGTGATCCATCAGTGACCCCCACCTTGTCCCAGTTGCCCCGCTTTATGTTCAATGACTCGATCAACGTGATCGACGTCCAGGCCCCGCACCGCACATCACCCCCTAGTTGTACGACTCTGTAGAGTTACCATCGAGTGCCGAGGTTGGAACCTCTTACATCACTCCTGATGAGATCTCTGTAGTGTAGCTATACGGTCGAGGTCATCGAGGGTGATTTCCTCCTTAACCACTTCCGTTACGGCTCTGCCGTGAAACCCATCAAATGTGAACCTCGAGGGTGGATCCTCTTACGTTCACCTTGATGATAACATCGAGTGGGATTCACCGGGGTGATTCCTCGGGTTTTCCCCTTGGTGTTAGACACACATTTACTATGGTTACTATGACTTTGCACTGAGCCATGTTACTAAAGATGGGTCGACCCTGAGGGGTACCCGCGCGAGCTTAGTAGCGAGTGATGTGGAGTCGGGTTGACCTGGAAGGTGCCCGCGTGATACTTACGAGGCGTGGTCGGGCATTCTTAGCCCTTGTCGCAAGTACTCGAGACGGGGCGACGGGGTCACATCGATCGTGAGTCTCTGCTCGTTACCGCGCGTTCCTAATCCACTACGATTTGGATATTTGATCCGAGGGGCCTTTGGCTTGATAGCACTAACCATCATTTGGGCATAGTATGGGCGTTCTGCGTCGTATACATCAGCCAAAGCTTAATAGACGTCAGCGACTGAGCGGCGCGCGCCGGATTGGACTGGTAAGCTCCTGCCTTTTTAGGGAGGTAGCTAGGTCTGCTCACCGGCCGCCCTCGCAACGTGTAGGAGTTCCCGGGGAGATGGCCCATGACCCCTGGGGGCATAGGTTTAGTCCGGCATGCTGGCGTCTCTATTAAGCCTAGGTCGGGTTGCGGCGTATTGTTTGGACGAGGCCAGGCATGACCCAGGAAAGTGTGTCCGGCCGGAGTTAATCGAGCGTGGTGGGTAAGTTGGTGCACCCCTGCAGGGAAGAAAACATCTATCGATAGCCTATCCTACGGTAACGGACACTTGGAGTTGTATCCCGATCGATACAACTAGAACTGGATACTTGTGATGAGAAATGGATTGTGATGAGAAATGGATTGTGATGAGAAATGGATGGTGATGAGAAATGGATAGTATGGCTCTGGGATTGATTTCTCGCAGGGAGTCGAGAAAGGATCTCTAGCCGAGGTTGATAACACTACTGCTACTTTACTTTATGCTACTCTACTCCCTCCTGATGCTGCAAGATGGTGGTTTCCAGAAGATGCTAGTCTTCGATAGGCTAGGCTTTCCCCTTCCCTTCTGGCATTCTGCAGTTTAGTCCACAGATACAACCCATTCCTTTGATACAGATGCATACTTAGTTTAGATCTAATGTAAGTCTTGCGAGTACTTTGGATGAGTACTCACGGTTGCTTTGCTACTTCTTTTCCCCCATACCCGATTGTTGCGACCATATGACAGAGCCCAGGAGCCAGACGACGCCACTGATGACTACTACTACCCGGAGGATGCCTACTACTACGTGAAGACCAGTGACGACTTGGAGTAGTTAGGAGGCTCCCAGGCAGGAGGCCTTGCCTTTTCGATCAATGTTGCTTTTGTGCTAGCCTTCTTAAGGCAAACTTGTTTAACTTATGTCTGTACTCAGATATTGTTGCTTCCACTGACTCTTGTATTTTCGAGCTTATGTATTCGAGCCCTCGAGGCCCCTGGCTTGTAATATAAAGCTTGTATTATTTTAATTTGTGTCTAGAGTTGTGTTGTGATATCTTCCCGTGAGTCCTTGATCTTGATCATACACATTTGCGTGTATGATTAGTGTATGATTGAATCGAGGGCGTCACACATATGTTCAAGAATTACATAAGAACCAAATAAAGAATGATGAACCACAGTTGTATACTTGTACTATTAAAGACGGTAAAGAAAGAGGCGGAATATATTCTGGTGTAGCGACCCGACCTTAGACTGTCAAGTCTCTGTGTATCTGTGCCATCCCTGTATCGGTATGCTGGCACACACAGTACATCAATGTATATACCAAAGTGCAATCACATGTATAAATAACGTAAAACTGATATATACCTCATAAGTCCTAGCGAAAACAAATAATCAGGTGTGGAGTCCCATCAACGCCATCGGCAGGTTGAGTGTAGACCGTAACCCTGTATCGTAACTCTTACTCGTCGAAGAAATATCTGCAACATGATACGTTGCAGCCGTGTAGGTCAGTACATAGAATGTACCGGCAAGATCACAATAAGAGAAAACAAATGATAAAGTATACTATATGCAATATGGCTTTGTGGCTCTGTATCTGAGTTTTGTTTGCATAAAAGCTGGTTTTATTTTCCCTACAACAAAGGAATATCAGGAGTCTGTACTACGGAGTTTTCTGTCATGACATGGTTCCGCCAACCGATGTCTCCTACCCAAATCATCATGAGTTGCCCACAATTAAATTATCAGTCCGGTGTTGAGAGTTCCGAGATAGATCCAAGTCCAGAGGCTCAAATTGTCCGTAACCGGGGACACGGCTAATCGATTAGGTTTTAACCCTCTGCAGAGGTTTGTACACTTTACCCGCAAGATTCGATCCCTCTCTTTACATTCTCGCACTTCAGGGTGTTTGAGAACAAGATGACCGAAACATGGTCTTCCGAAGAGTTCCTCTGACCACTGTCCAGTGCTCATCCAATCCTACCATAGTTCTACATCTGCTAGCACCGTCCCAGCCAGAGTCACAACTAAGGTCAACCAAGCCAGAGCCCATAGTGACTTGCGGTTGCACAGGTAAGCTTCCGGGCATGAATTATTCTTCCGTCTCTTTGAGTCTGGGTGAAGCTTTCCACAAGATGTCATGGCGCTTCTCCATGCATCTCGGCCAACCACTGGTTTCTCCAGGGTGCCCGTCAACCGTCCTTCACCCAGTAGTGTGTATTGAATTCTTGTCTCGAGTCTCGAAATCTTGAGGAGTCCTGAAGATGCAGTCCTTGCAGATGCCATCATGAAGTTGTCGTCTTTGATGTAAAGTCCTTCATTCTCACACCACTCCCGAGCACTCATACCAAACCCCGTCTACTACAGCGTAGCATTAAAACTATATACGTCCCGGGCTTGGTAACAGGGAGGTGGGTTCCTACCTCATGCATTCTACTCAACTACAAGAATCAATATCACTACTGGAGAAGTTGTTGCAAGGATGACACTAAATGCAATAAAAATATAGGTATGAAAAACATGGTCAAAGTGAACTTGCCTGGTAGGTTGATGAAGATAACAACGCTCTCGAAACTAACTTGATAGGACTATTCGCAACTCTCCGATCAAATCTATAATAACAAACATGACATTCGCATAAGCAAGCATTCTAGCAAGCAAATCTAACAATCAAAAGAAAACCCAATAAGAAAAACCCAACACAAAACAAATAGCACATCGAAAGAACTAATAGGGGAAAACTATAAAGAACATACTAGGAAAACCTTTTGCCTTAAATACAGGAATAGTTTTATCCTAAGCAAAAATTAACAAAGAAAATACTAAACTAATAAATTAACTGAAAATAAAAAGTAAAACAACTAAGTTAACAGAAAGTACTTTTCATAAAACTTTATTTGCAAAAAGAAACAAATAAAAAGCTTTTATAAAACTCTAACTATGACCTATACAAGTTTCCATACAAAACTAACCAAAAATAAAAATTTTAAAATACGAATAAAATTGTCTACAGTTAAATAACAGAAACAAAACTAAATTTGTCAAAAGTGACAAAAAGAAATAATTCAAAAACAATTAAAACTATAAAAAAAGGTTAAAACAAAAGTAGAACTAAAACAGTATTGTTTTGCAAAAAAAACTTAATTTAAAATAAACTAAAATAAATCACTATATGACTCTAGATAGACAAAACAATAACAAAACAGTAGCAAAAAGAATCAATCAAAAATATTTAACAAAACTCAAGATACGGCCAAAATAGTGATTTGAACAAATTTCATCAAACTCAAATTTACACAACTCAATTTGGAATCCAAAGGTACAAACATAAACTTCAACAAATTTTGAATCTAATGCAAAAAGAATCACTCAATTTGGATCTGAAACATAAAAGTTATAAGCAATATAAAATCAGAACTATTCTGATTTTCAAACAGAAACAGAAATAACAAAAAAAACTAACGGGCACTACCGGGCCGAATTGGGTGCAATCTGGAACTAATAGCGCGCATGCGTTTAATAGGCTAATATAGGTCTACGGCTAAACAGAGTAAACCGATCGGCTAAACCGACTAAACCTGAATCGATCTAAACCGAATAAAAACTGAAACAAACCGGAACTAAACCGATCTAACAAAATAAACCAAACTGCTCGATCTAATCTAATCTAATGCGTTGACTACAGATCCGACGGCTGAGGGTGTTCCTGGTGCTTACAGTGAGGGCAGGGGAGCTCCGGCGTGGTCGGCAGCTTCCGGCGTCGACGATGTGGCGGCTCCGGTGATACTCTGGCGACGCTGGCAGCACGAGGTGACGTAGAGGACGACGACGATCACGGGGGTGGTAGGCGGCGAGCTTGGGGACGACGTAGTCGAGCAGGGCGAGATCGACGGCGGCGGTGATGCTCGGTGATGAAGGGGGCGATGATCCTGGCGGTTGTAGGTGGCGGTGGTGGTGTTCAGGCGATGCGAGGGGCAAGGGGAGGTTGGGGGTGGTCTCGGGGATGGGTGGGGTGGTCGGGGTGATGCGGTAGGGCGGCAATGGCGCGGCGGCGGCGCTCTGCTCCGGCGAGCGACAGGCGGCGAGGGAGAGGGGTTCGGGGGTCGGGGAGGGGCGGAATGGGTCGAGGGGAAAAGGGGCATTTATAGGGGAGGGTACTTGGAGGAGAGGGAAGCTCCGGAAGGAAAGGGGAGCAGCGGTGGATCTGGTCGCCGGCGAGAAGGAAAGGGGCGCAGGGAGGAGGAAGGTGATCGCGCGAGACGCGCGAGCGGTCGGTGGGTCCCATGCGCAGAGAGAGGAGGGAAAGGAAAGAGGGATCGGGCCGGCCCGTCTGGTGGGCCACAGGAGAGAGAGAGGTAGCTGGGCCTGGGGTCTTCAGTCGTTATTTTAAAAAGGTTTTTCCTATTCTTTTTAAACACAAAACAAAAAGAAAGAAATAAACAAACTAAATAATAAATGTATATGGGCATATAATATATCAAAATGACCGCAAAAAATAAATCCTATAACATGAACATTTTTACAAAGTGAAATAAAATACACAAAAATTCTAATAAATAAAAAAAATACTTCTGATGCAATTAAAATTCAAAATAAAACTACTTTAAAATACCAAAATTATTTCAAACTTAATTTTCTCCATTTTTCTAATGTAGGGAATCATTTTACCCTATTTTCTATATATTTTAATTTTGGAGAAAATAATTTGAAATAAAACCAAATAACTCCAAATGGTTTTGAATTTAAAAAAATTCAAACCATCTTCAAATCTTTCTTCATACTTCCAACTCATATTTCATATGTTTTGAAGAAGTCATTTTATCTTCTCTCATGAAAATCATTGAGTTGCATAAAGTTTATAAATTTGAAATACCTTTAAAATGAAATTGAAAAATCTTTCGAAACCCTTTTTGTTTCTGGAAGAAGTCATATTTTCTTCACTCTAGGGTTGTGGTGATGAAATAAATTTGAATTTCATTGAGATCAAATGCAAGGATGAAAGTTTGGGAAGTCATTTCATTCCCTCTCATTCAACTTTCAAAAAGTTTCCAATTTCACTCAATTTCACACAATCAATCACTCACAATCAAACAAATAATCAAAGTGATTTATTTAATATAACATTCCAAAATTTAGAATTTTGGGATGTTACAAACCTACCACACTTAAAATGAATCTCGTCCTCGAGATTCGAAGAGGCTAGCAAGAAAAGGTTAGGGGTTGGGGGTCTTCTAGCAAATATTTTGGTCGGAAGGGTCTAGTGTGCTACCACACTTAAAAGCATGGGTATGGTTCAGACAAAACTCATGTACTCCATCCTTTTGGGTTGCTGGTGTCGGTGTTCTCATATACTCCGGAATAGCTCTTTCACGGGTGCTGCTCCGGTCGGGGCATAACCTTTTCCTCAAACACGTGTCCTTTCATCCTGGTGACGTTCTTCCGAGTTTGGGTCTTCTTAGCTGACTGGTCTGTCGCCAATACTAAATAACTATCGAAATTCTCATGGTGGTCAACCATGTATGGTTTCTCCTGCAGAAAAATGGGTTTGGTTTAATCTCACCGTCTATCATACGATTGGCAATGGGTGCCTGGTACATGGATCAATCATCCTACCATTCTATGGTTTTATGGCTTGACGTGTCGACACTCTTTTAAGGTTTTCAAGGCTCTCTGATTTTCCATCAACATATGATAGTTCACGATAGAAGTCTCCGGTATGGGGGCCAATCCATCCCGTACTTGAACCATTACTACATATGCAGACATCGAATCACGTATTCTAACACTTGGGCATACTCACAAGCATTGCAGAATTTCTCTTGTCGACGAACTGAGTTCGAATAAATCCATTGTTTCTGCAAGCTGAACAAGACATCTAACGGTTCTTCACATCTCTCGGGTTTTCGTATCCTCCTAAAAATGTCGGTTGATTAACTCAGAGTTTTCTTCCAAAATATCTTCCTTCAGCAAGAGTGTGCTTGCTTCTTATTAACTCCGGGGCCTGTGGGTTATGGCCCACCTCAAGTCTTGTAAAATTTAACTCATCCTTTCGAGGATTATCATTCCGTATTCCAACATTACATCTCCTTTAAATCCAATAGTACTTCTTCCTTCATACCCTTGTGGTGACGATCATACAAAACTCCAACTTATTTGGTCCCGCTCCCTTCTATGGACCGTCATGAATAACACATTTCTTTCTTCATTGATCTTGTGGCTTTACGGAGTACTACCACACCAAAAAAATGCACTAGTTTATCCATAAATCATATTATTTTCATATCAAATCTTTTATTACATCCTTAACCATTTTTCGTAAATCCAAATTCCAAAAAGTACTTTGTTACAAATGCTGCCACCCACATGGTTTGTTATGGTCAGGCATTACTTCCTACTTTATTCATTTTTCCTCCTGGAGGCGGGCAGATATTTTTGAGTGGGGGAGCCTCGTGGAGCCCAATGTACTATGCAGATGTGTGTGTGACAGGTGCACCAGCGTGGCACACGGTTAGTTTAAGTGAACCGTGTCGGTTGCGTCATCCGACTTATCTAATGTTCATAAATTTGACGAAAAATGACGCGGAAGAGGGTCAGAACACGAACACACTTGCATGTGGACCAAATTTATATCGAAAGGGTGGTTTGATTTTCAAATACCAAATGCAACTTCGATGTGGCACCTCTCTCACAAAGCACACTATATTACTTGCCCCCACCCCCTCGTGTCGGCATGAAGGGAATCCTAAGCTATGAATGCATGGCCCCTCCCCCCCAACCGAGTTTCACCTAGCAAAGTGCGAAGTAGCTAGCAGCCCCCCTCCTCCCTCGTGTCAGCACGAAGGGAATCCTAAGCTATGTATGCATGCCCCCCAACCGAGGTTCATTCACCTAGGCAAAGTGCAAAGTAGCTAGCAGCCCCCCTCGTGTCGGCACGAAGGGAATCCTAAGCTATGAATGCATGCCCCCCCAACCGAGGTTCACCTAGAAAGTGCAAGTAGCTAGCAGCCCCTCCCTCGTGTCGGACGAAGGGAATCCTAAGCTATGAATGCATGCCCCCCCCCAACCGAGGTTCACCCTAGCAAAGTGCGAAGTAGCTAGCAGCCACCCCTCCCTCGTGTCGGCACGAAGGAAATCCTAAGCTATGAATGCATCCCCCCAATCGAGGTTCATTCACCTAGCAGGTTCACCTAGCAAAGTGCGAAGTAGCTAGCAGCCCCCCCTTGTGTCGGCACGAAGGGAATCCTAAGCTATGAATGCATGCCTCCTCCCCGCAACCGAAATTCACCTAGCAAAGTGCGAAGTAGCTAGCAGCCCCCCTCATGTCGCCACAAAGGGAATCCTAAGCTATGAATGCATGCCTCCCCCCAACTGAGGTTCACCTAGCAAAGTGCAAAGTAGCAACCCCCCCCCACACACACACACTTTCAGTCGGCGGGCCAGAGAGGCATATATCTCACCAAGATGGATCGTAAAACGGACCAAGAATAATCCACCTTGGTCGTACAACCTCTCTCTTGTTGTTGGTCAAAGTGATGGCCATCCATGCGACCCCGGAGATGGGCTAGCTCGCTAATAATAAGGCAAGTAGCTAGTCCCCGAAGACAACAACTGCATGTCTGTGGCCCAAACATATGTATAGAGAAGTTTGTTTTTGAGTAACAATGGAACAACTTTGATGTAGCACCGTGATTTCGAACTAGAAATTCCCAGACTGAGTGAGGGTTAGGTTGACGATGCATGTATGTTACACCACACTTCAGGCCAACGACGGGGATTCATGCATGCATGCGTGCATAGTATATGCGCTCAAACTTAATTAGGTCTGAATCTCACCATGACCTATACTATGATAACACGAACCAAATGAAGAATCCGCCATGGTAACCTATCTTGTTGTTGGTCAGGTGATCATGGATGTCCACGCGTGCCCACGAATATATAGGCTTGTCGCCGATAACCACGCGATGGAGTGTACCATTCGAAGGAAACCACTACATGCATATGTATGGAGGTGATGCGTGCATGCATGTTTGAATACACAACATTGATGTGGCACGTGTGTCAAAAATCATACACTAGCTCCACACACAGAGCGAGATCGGTTCATGATGTGTCGTTGTACTAGCCACTTCGACTCGATGAAGGGATTCATGTGTACACATGCATGTGTGTGTGCTCAAGCTGTATCATGCATGTCATCCCAGAGCAAAAATAATAATCCCCTCGTAAGTCAAATTAACCTCTCTTGTTGTCAGGAAAGAAGTAGTGATGGACCAAGCGGGCCCACAAATGGAAAGCATCGATATCGCTGATAACCGCTTAAGTGGGTGCGAGAGGACAACCACCACCGCTTTGCATGTGGGACAAACATATATATGTTGAATACCCAAAATGCACAACTTTGATGTGCCACATGCCTCAAAAACAGTAAAGCATGCACCCACACAGAGCGAGGTTCATATCAAGCGTACTACATATGATGGTACCCTTCCCCCCTCTTCACCGCATACTATATGCTCCGCCGTAATATATATACAACCCAAAAGAATCCTCATTGATGGTGAAATTAATTAACCTCCCCTGATGTAGGTCAAAGTGATGCATGCATGCATCGACGATGGCCTCGTGGGCCCACAGACGGAAGCATCACACATGAGTGTTGTGGCCCAAAAATGTGTTGTGTGATGTTTGAATAACCAATTTCATAATTTTGATGTGGCACGTGCCTCGGAAACTAAAAAGTCCTGACACTGAGTGAGGTGTACTTGTTCACAGATGTGTATGTATAGTATATATGCTAGTCCCCTCCCACCTCTTCGACGCGTACTATATACCACCGTAATGTTGGAAATATGCCCTAGAGGCAATAATAAATTAGTTATTATTATATTTCCTTGTTCATGATAATCGTTTATTATCCATGCTAGAATTGTATTGATAGGAAACTCAGATACATGTGTAGATACATAGACAACACCATGTCCCTAGTAAGCCTCTAGTTGACTAGCTCGTTGATCAATAGATGGTTACGGTTTCCTGACCATGCACATTGGATGTCATTGATAACGGGATCACATCATTAGGAGAATGATGTGATGGAAAAAGACCCAATCCTAAGCCTAGCACAAGATCATGTAGTTCGTATGCTAAAGCTTTTCTAATGTCAAGTATCATTTCCTTAGACCATGAGATTGTGCAACTCCCGGATACCGTAGGAGTGCTTTGGGTGTGCCAAACGTCACAACGTAACTGGGTGGCTATAAAGGTACACTACAGGTATCTCCGAAAGTGTCTGTTGGGTTGGCACGAATCGAGACTGGGATTTGTCACTCCGTGTAAACGGAGAGGTATCTCTGGGCCCACTCGGTAGGACATCATCATAATGTGCACAATGTGATCAAGGAGTTGATCACGGGATGATGTGTTACAAAACGAGTAAAGAGACTTGCCGGTAACGAGATTGAACAAGGTATCGGGATACCGACGATCGAATCTCGGGCAAGTATCATACCGCTAGACAAAGGGAATTGTATACGGGATTGACTAAGTCCTTGACATCGTGGTTCATCCGATGAGATAATCGTGGAACATGTGGGAGCCAACATGGGTATCCAGATCCCGCTGTTGGTTATTGACCGGAGAGTCATCTCGGTCATGTCTGCATGTCTCCCGAACCCGTAGGGTCTACACACTTAAGGTTCGGTGACGCTAGGGTTATAGAGATATTAGTATGCGGTAACCCGAAAGTTGTTCGGAGTCCCGGATGAGATCCCGGACGTCACGAGGAGTTCCTGAATGGTCTGGAGGTAAAGAATTATATATAGGAAGTGCTATTTCGGCCATCGGGACAAGTTTCGGGGTCACCGGTATTGTACCGGGACCACCGGAAGGGTCCCGGGGGTCCACCGGGTGGGGCCACCTACCCCAGGGGGCCACATGGGCTGTAGGGATGTGCGCCTTGGCCTGTATGGGCCAAGGGCACCAGCCCCAAGAGGCCCATGCGCCAAGAGATAAGGAAAGGAAGAGTCCTAAAGGGGGAAGGCACCTCCGAGGTGCCTTGGGGAGGATGGACTCCTCCCTGGCCGCACCCTTCCTTGGAGGAAGGGCCAAGGCTGCGCCCCCCTCTCCCTTGGCCCTATATATAGTGGGGGGAAGGGAGGGCAACCATACCTAAGCCCTGGCGCCTCCCTCTCCCTCCCATGACACATCTCCCTCCTCCCGCAGCGCTTGGCGAAGCCCTGTTGGAATCCCGCTACTTCCACCACCACGCCGTCGTGCTGCTGGATCTCCATCAACCTCTCCTCCCCCCTTGCTGGATCAAGAAGGAGGAGACATCGCTGCTCCGTACGTGTGTTGAAGGCGGAGGTGCCGTCCGTTCGGCGCTAGGATCATCGGTGATTTGGATCACGACGAGTACGACTCCATCAACCCCGTTCTCTTGAACGCTTCCGCGCGCGATCTACAAGGGTATGTAGATCCACTCCTCCCTCGTTGCTAGATGACTTCATAGATAGATCTTGGTGACACGTAGGAAAATTTTGAATTTATGCTACGTTCCCCAACAGTGGCATCATGAGCTAGGTCTATTGCGTAGTTTCTATGCACGAGTAGAACACAAAGTAGTTGTGGGCGTTGATTTTGTTCAATATGCTTACCGTTACTAGTCCAATCTTGATTCGGCGGCATTGTGGGATGAAGCGGCCCGGACCAACCTTACACGTACGCTTACGTGAGACTGGTTCCACCGACTAACATGCACTAGTTGCATAAGGTGGCTGGCGGGTGTCTGTCTCTCCCACTTTAGTCGGATCGGATTCGATGAAAAGGGTCCTTATGAAGGGTAAATAGCAATTGGCATATCACGTTGTGGTTTTTGCGTAGTTAAGAAACGTTCTTGCTAGAAACCCATAGCAGCCACGTAAAACATGTAAACAACAATTAGAGGACGTCTAACTTGTTTTTGCAGGGTATGCTATGTGATGTGATATGGCCAAAAGGATGTGATGAATGATATATGTGATGTATGAGATTGATCACGTTCTTGTAATAGGAATCACGACTTGCATGTCGATGAGTATGACAACCGGCAGGAGCCATAGGAGTTGTCTTAATTTATTTATGACCTGCGTGTCAACATAAACGTCATGTAATTACTTTACTTTATTGCTAACCGTTAGCTGTAGTAGTAGAAGTAATAGTTGACGAGACAACTTCATGAAGACACGATGATAGAGATCATGATGATGGAGATCATGGTGTCATGCCGGTGACGATGATGATCATGGAGCCCCGAAGATGGAGATCAAGAGGAGCAAAGTGATGATGGCCATATCATGTCACTATTTGATTGCATGTGATGTTTATCATGTTTATGCATCTTGTTTACTTAGAACGACGGTAGTAAATAAGATTATCCCTCATAATAATTTCAAGAAAGTGTTCCCCCTAACTGTGCACCGTTGCGACAGTTCATTGTTTCGAAGCACCACGTGATGATCGGGTGTTAGATTCTAACGTTCACATACAACGGGTGTAAGACAGATTTACACACGCGAAACACTTAGGTTGACTTGATGAGCCTAGCATGTACAGACATGGCCTCGGAACACAAGAGACCGAAAGGTCGAGCATGAGTCGTATGGTAGATACGATCAACATGAAGATGTTCACCGATGATGACTAGTCCGTCTCAGTGATGATCGGACACGGCCTAGTTGACTCGGATCATGTAATCACTTAGATGACTAGAGGGATGTCTATCTGAGTGGGAGTTCACAAGATGAACTTAATTATCCTGAACATAGTCAAAAGGTCTTCGCAAATTATGTCGTAGCTCGTGCTTCAGTTCTACTGTTTAGATATGTTCCTAGAGAAAATTTAGTTGAAAGTTGATAGTAGTAATTATGCGGACTAGGTCCGTAAACTGAGGTTTGTCCTCATTACTTCATAGAAGGCTTATGTCCTTAATGCACCGCTCAGTGTGCTGAACCTCGAACGTTGTCTATGGATGTTGCAAACATCTGACATACACATTTTGATAACTACGTGATAGTTCAGTTAAACGGCTTAGAGTTGAGGCACCGAAGACGTTTTGAAACGTCGCGAAACATATGAGATGTTTCGAGGGCTGAAATTGGGATTTCAGGCTCGTGCCCACGTCAAGAGGTGTAAGACCTCCGACGATTTTCTTAGCCTGCAAACTAAGGGAGAAAAAAACTCAATTGTTGAACTTGTGCTTAGATTGTCTGAGTACAACAATCGCTTGAATCGAGTGGGAGTTGATCTTCTAGATGAAATAGTGATGGTTCTCCGAAGTCATTACCACCAAGCTGCTTGAGCTTCGTGATGAACTATAATATATCAGGGACATATATGATGATCCTTGAGATATTCGCGATGTTTGACACCACAAAAGTAGAAATCAAGAAGGAGCATCCATTGTTGATGGTTGGTGAAACCACTAGTTTCAAGAAGGGCTAGGGCACGAAGGGATACTTCATGAAATGGCAATTCAGCTGCTGCTCTAGTGAAGAAACCCAAGGTTGAACCCAAACCCGAGACTAAGTGCTTCTGTAATAAGGGGAACAGCCACTGGAGCAGAATTACCCGAGATACTTGGTAGATGAGAAGGCTGGCAAGGTCGATAGAAGTATATTGGATATACATTGTGTTGATGTGTACTTTACTAGTACTCCTAGTAGCACCAGGGTATTAGATACCGGTTCGGTTGCTAAGTGCTAGTAACTCGAAATAAAAGCTACGGAATAAACGGAGACTAGCTAAAGGTGAGATGACGATATGTGTTGGAAGTATTTCCAAGGTTGATCAAATATCGTACGCTCCCTCTACCATCGAGATTGGTGTTTGCGTTGAGCATAGACATGATTGGATTATGTCTATCGCAATACGGTTATTCATTTAAAGAGAATAATGGTTACTCTGTTTATTTGAATAATACCTTCAATGGTCTTACACCTGAAATGAATGGTTTATTGAATCTCGATCGTAGTGATACACATGTTCATGCCAAAAGATAGTAATGATAGTACCACCTACTTGTGGCACTGCCACGTAAGTCATATCGGTATAAAACGCATGAAGAAGCTCCATGTTGATGGATCTTTGGGCTCACTTGTTTTGAAAGGTTTGAGACATGCGAACCATGTCTATTGGTGTATATGCATGAAGAAACTCCATGCAAATGGACCGTTTGGACTCACTTGATTTTGAATCACTTGAGACATGCAAATCATACCACATGGGCAAGATGACTGAAAGCCTCGTTTTCAATAAAATGGAACTAGAAAGCAACTTGTTGGAAGTAATACATTTTGATGTGTGCAATCCAATGAGTGCTGAGGCGTGTAGTGGATATCGTTATGTTCTTACTTCACAGATGATTTGAGTAGATGTTGAGTATATTTACTTGATGAATCACAAGTCTGAATTATTGAAAGGTTCAAGTAATTTCAGGGTGAAGTTGAAAGATCGTCGTGACAAGAGGATAAAATATCTATGATATGATCATAGAGATGAATATCTGAATTACGAGTTTGGCACAGAATTAAGACATTGTGGAAATTGTTTCACAACTAATACAGCCTGGAACACCATAGTGTGATGGTGTGTCCGAACATCATAACTGCACCTTATTGGATATGATGCATACCATGATGTCTCTTATCGAATTACCACGATAGTTTATGGGTTAGGCATTAGAGACAACCACATTCACTTTAAATAGGGCACCACGTAATTCCGATGAGATGACACCGTATGAACTATGGTTTAGAGAAACCTAAGCTGTCATTTCTTAAAAGTTTGGGGCTGCGACGCTTATGTGAAAAAGTTTCAGGCTGATAAGCTCGAACCCAAAGCGGATAAATGCATCTTCATAGGACACCCAAAACAGTTGGGTATACCTCCTGTCTCAGATCCGAAAGCAATAAGGGATTGTTTCTGGAATCAGGTCCTTTCTCGAGGAAAAGTTTCTCTCGAAAGAATTGAGTGGGAGGGTGGTGGAGACTTGATGAGGTTATTGAACCGTCTCTTCAACTAGTGTGTGGCAGGGCACAGGGAGTTGTTCCTATGGCACCTACACCAATTGAAGTGGAAGCTTATGATAGTGATCATGAAACTTCAGATCAAGTCACTACCAAACCTCGTGGGATGACAAGGATGCGTACTACTTCAGAATGGTACGTAATCCTGTCTTGGAAGTCATATTGCTAGACAACAATGAACCTACGAGCTATGGAGAAGCGATGGTGGGCCCGGATTCCGATAAATGGCTCGAGGCCATAAAATCCGAGAGAGGATCTATGTATGGAAACAAAGTGTAGACTTTGACAGAACAGCTCGATGGTCGTGAGGCTGTTGAGTACAGATGGATTTTAAAAGGAAGACGGACAATGATGGTAAATGTCACCATTAAGAAAGCTCGACTTGTCGTTAAGATGTTTTCCGACAAGTTCAAGGAGTTGACTACGATGAGACTTTCTCACTCGTAGCGATGCTAAGAGTCTGTTGGAATTATATTAGCGATTACTGCATTATTTATGAAATCTTGCAGATAGGATGTCAAAACATTGTTTCCTCGATGTTTTTTTTGAGGAAAGGTTGTATGAGATACAAACCGGAAGGTTTTGTCAATCCTGAAAGATGCTAATAAGTATGCAAAGCTCCACCAATCCTTCTAGGGACTGGAGTAAGCATCTCGGAGTTGGAATGTATGCTTTGATGATGATCAAAGATTTTGGGTTTATACAAAGTTTATGAGAAACTTGTATTGCCAAAGAAGTGAGTGGGAGCACTATAGAATTTCTGATGAGTATATGTTGTTGACATATTATGGATCAGAAATGATGTAGAATTTCTGGAAAGCATATAGGGTTATTTGGAAAGTGTTTTTCAATGGAAAGCCTGGATTAAGCTACTTGAACATTGAGCATCAAGATCTATAAGGATAGATCAAAACGCTTAATGGTACTTTCAAATGAGCACATACCTTGACATGATCTTGAAGGGGTTCAAGATGGATCAGTCAAAGAAGGAGTACTTGCCTGAGTTGTAAGGTATGAAGTTAAGACTTAAAGCTCGACCACGGCAGAAGAAAGAGAAAGGACGAATGTCATCCCCTATGCTTTTGTCATAGGCTCTATACGGTATGCCATGCTAAGTACTGCACCTGATGTGTGCCTTGCCACATATCTGGCAAGAGGGTACAAAGGTAATCTAGGAGTAGATCACCAGATAGCGGTCTAAATTATCCTTAGAGGAATAAGGATATGTTTCTCGGTTATGGAGGTGATAAAGAGTTCGACGTAAAGAGTTACGTCGATGCAAGCTTAACACCTATCCGGATAGCTCTGAGTAGAGATACCGGATACGTATAATGGAGCAACAATTTAGAATAGCTCCAAGTAGAACAGTTATTTGAAATGGCTCCAAATATAGCGTAGTAGCTGCATCTACAAGATGACATAGAGATTTGCGAAGTACATACGGATCTGAAAGATTCAGACCCGTTGACTATAACATCTCTCACAAGCATAACATGATCAAACCCAGAACTCATCGAGTGTTAATCACATGGTAATGTCAACTAGATTATTGACTCTAGTAAACTCTTTGGGTGTTAGTCACATGGGGATGTGACCTTGAGTGTTAATCACATATCAATGTGAACTGGATTATTGACTCTAGTGCAAGTGGGAGACTGTTGGAAATATGCCCTAGAGGCAATAATAAATTAGTTATTATTATATTTCCTTGTTCATGATAATCGTTTATTATCCATGCTAGAATTGTATTGATAGGAAACTCAGATACATGTGTAGATACATAGACAACACCATGTCCCTAGTAAGCCTCTAGTTGACTAGCTCGTTGATCAATAGATGGTTACGGTTTCCTGACCATGCACATTGGATGTCATTGATAACGGGATCACATCATTAGGAGAATGATGTGATGGAAAAAGACCCAATCCTAAGCCTAGCACAAGATCATGTAGTTCGTATGCTAAAGCTTTTCTAATGTCAAGTATCATTTCCTTAGACCATGAGATTGTGCAACTCCCGGATACCGTAGGAGTGCTTTGGGTGTGCCAAACGTCACAACGTAACTGGGTGGCTATAAAGGTACACTACAGGTATCTCCGAAAGTGTCTGTTGGGTTGGCACGAATCGAGACTGGGATTTGTCACTCCGTGTAAACGGAGAGGTATCTCTGGGCCCACTCGGTAGGACATCATCATAATGTGCACAATGTGATCAAGGAGTTGATCACGGGATGATGTGTTACGGAACGAGTAAAGAGACTTGCCGGTAACGAGATTGAACAAGGTATCGGGATACCGACGATCGAATCTCGGGCAAGTATCATACCGCTAGACAAAGGGAATTGTATACGGGATTGATTAAGTCCTTGACATCGTGGTTCATCGATGAGATCATCGTGGAACATGTGGGAGCCAACATGGGTATCCAGATCCCGCTGTTGGTTATTGACCGGAGAGTCATCTCGGTCATGTCTGCATGTCTCCCGAACCCGTAGGGTCTACACACTTAAGGTTCGGTGACGCTAGGGTTATAGAGATATTAGTATGCGGTAACCCGAAAGTTGTTCGGAGTCCCGGATGAGATCCCGGACGTCACGAGGAGTTTGGAATGGTCCGGAGGTAAAGAATTATATATAGGAAATGCTATTTTGGCCATCGGGACAAGTTTCGGGGTCACCGGTATTGTACCGGGACCACCGGAAGGGTCCCGGGGGTCCACCGGGTGGGGCCACCTGCCCCGGGGGGCCACATGGGCTGTAGGGGGTGCGCCTTGGCCTATATGGGCCAAGGGCACCAGCCCCAAGAGGCCCATGCGCCAAAAGAAGAGGGAAAGGAAGAGTCCTAAAGGGGGAAGGCACTCCGAGGTGCCTTGGGGAGGATGGACTCCTCCCCCCCTTGGCCGCACCCTTCCTTGGAGGAAGGGCCAAGGCTGCGCCTCCCCCTCTCCCTTGGCCCTATATATAGGTGGGGGGAAGGGAGGGCAACCATACCTAAGCCCTGGCGCCTCCCTCTCCCTCCCATGACACATCTCCCTCCTCCCGCAGCGCTTGGCAAAGCCCTGTTGGAATCCCGCTACTTCCACCACCACGCCGTCGTGCTGCTGGATCTCCATCAACCTCTCCTCCCCCCTTGCTGGATCAATAAGGAGGAGACGTCGTTGCTCCGTACGTGTGTTGAACGCGGAGGTGCCGTCCGTTCGGCGCTAGGATCATCGGTGATTTGGATCACGACGAGTACGACTCCATCAACCCCGTTCTCTTGAACGCTTCCACGCGCGATCTACAAGGGTATGTAGATCCACTCCTCCCTCGTTGCTAGATGACTTCATAGATAGATCTTGGTGACACGTAGGAAAATTTTGAATTTATGCTACGTTCCCCAACACGTAACACAAACAAAAAAGATTCTACCTTGTTGGTCAAATTAACCCCACTGCCGGCTGTTCGTCAAAGTGATGGAAGACGACCTCGCGGGCCCACAAAAAGCGTTACACGCGAGTATCGAGTGTCGTGTAGGACAACCATTGACTGCATGTGGCCAAAACATTTATGTATGACACGGTTGTGTAGTGTTTTAAATAATGATTTCACGACTCTGATGTGGCACCGGCCTACCTAACAAAACGGCCAACCCACATGGTGGCTCACAACTCGTAGTGTACTGCGAGCCACCCGCCACCCCCAGAAGCACACACCCCCACACACACCGCGAATCTACCGCAACTATGATGCATGTTAAATTAATTATCCCGCGGTGAACATACATGTTACCAAAGGAGGGACGTTTTAATTTCAAAAAAATCATAGAGAGCATTAAGACGTTTTAGTACATTGATTGATTGATTTTCTACGGGTATAATGTGCAAAAATCAAATTTGAGCTACATGCACACGTGAAAGTGCACCTAAATGGATTGCAAAAACACATGTGTCTGACTGGGTGCATGTTTACTCCCCGTGCAACAAATTTCAAGCATTGAGAATCTTGATTTTTAAATTCTAGTACATCTAAAACTTATTTGAAGTTCATGAAACTTATCGTGTTGTCATATGAACACCAATACAAAGTGGCATTGTACTTTTTTTGCCAAATTTGAGACCAGTTTTGATGTAATCTTTATCTAATTATAGATGGGAGATTATTAACAATTTGAAACCAATATCCCAAACGGATTATTTATTCGAACCGTGAGCGTTAGACCAACAATGGATACGTGCCATGCTTCGGTTAAGCAATAAAGCGGCAGCATTAATCATCCAAATAGAAAAACAATATACGTGCCGTTGCGCGACCCATGTGCCGTGCGAGCACGCGTGAGTTGACGGGACGCATCCGCCGCGTAGGCAGACAGGGAGACGTGCGTGCATGTGTGTGAATTGACGGAGGCATGCTCGCTGCGCAGTGTCATCGGGAGGTGTGCAAGTAGCTGTGTGAAACTTTGGTAGGCATGCCAGCAGTCCAGTGTGCAGGCTCACCGGGAGGCAAGCCATCGGTTTGACCGCCGCCCGCCTCTCTCCCACAACTCCCACTACTCCATATTAATGGTGCGCCCGAGCGGCCGCACCCCCCATCCTCGCTACGCACACAATCCTATCTCTCCGCTTGCATCCTCAACGCCGCTCTCAGTCCTCAAAGCCATCAGTGTACGAGGATGCCGTCGAAGCGCCCCATCGGAGGGAGTGGTGACGCCGGGGCTGCTAAAGCACCGGAGCATGGCGTGGAGATGGAGACAGAGGTTGTCGTCACCGCCGGCGAGTTATCGCTGCACCCTGACGTCCACTCCGGCGACGACTCCGATGACCACTCTGGCGACGACGGACAGCTGGTTAGTCATCTATACCCATTTATGTGTCAAATAGATCATAGGGTTTCTCTGATTACTCCTGCCTCCCCCTTTTTGGAATGGAGAAACTCGACAAAGCTCACGTCGGCCTGGATGGAGAAACTCGACAAAGCTCACGTCGTGTACGCGGCCAAGGAGGCATACACGAGTTACGACATGTACAGGCGGATCGTTGACATGAGGAAGTGCCTCTTCCCCCAAAATGACCAGGGATCCAGCCGGAAGCAGAGCAATGGCAAGCGTGGTCGCAACAATAAGTAGATGATTAAATCCTCGTTTCTCCTACTTTAGTATGCATGTAATTGCTTGCTTTGGTGTGTGGAAATGTTATGTGTGTAGTCACTTGTGTAATTGCATGCTTAATTTGATCATGCAATGCTGTCTTTTTAAATATATATGTGGATACTCTATAGACAGAGCGTAGATGTTGTGCGGACAAACAAAATCACATCGCACACGGACTAAACAATGTAACCCGTCGGTGATGTTTTCACCAATCACTCACAATTGTATACCAGCAATCGTTTGCTCACAACACACACGGCTTGTTAGCAGTAATTGTCTGTATTGTTATCGGTCTTCGCACACATTTCTGATTACACACCTGTTTGCTTCATATCACACACATCTTGTTCATTTGAACCGTTTCTGCTCTCATGTCTCAACGCGAACAGTTCATCTGAGTGAACCGCATGCCGTATATTGCACACACCTTTGATATGTCTGACTGTTTCTTTTGTGTTGCCTAATCACAAACAGTTCATCCGAGTGAACCGTATGATGTACATCGCACACACCTTCATCTGGTTGCCTGTTTCTTTTATTCCTCCTCATCGCAAATAGTTAATCGAGCTGAACCGTATGCCCTGCATCGCACACGCAACTAAAATCTGAGCCATGTTTGATGCATCCTCCATCGCAAACGTTTTGTACCTTTTTTGACAGGTTTTTTACACCACCGTTTGCGATTATGGCATCGCACACAGTTTTGTCGAAGGGTCTCTGATCGTAGTGTCACGTTAGCAGCATCCTGCAGTAGTGTACATACGGATCTGAAATGTGGTAGACCCATTGACTAAACTTCTCTTACAAGCAAAACATGACCACACCTTAGTACACTTTGTGTGTTAATCACATAGCGATGTGAACTAGATTATTAACTCTAGTAAACCCTTTGGGTCTTGGTCACATGGCGATGTGAACTATGGGTGTTAATCACATAAAGATGTGAACTATTGGTGTTAAATCACATGGAGATGTGAACTAAATTATTGACTCTAGTGCAAGTGGGAGGGTGAAGGAAATATGCCCTAGAGGCAATCATAAAGTTATTATTTATGTTTCCTTATATCATGATAAATGTTTATTATTCATGCTTGGATTGTATTAACCGAAACATGATACATGTTTGAATACATAGACAAAACAGAGTGTCTCTAGTATGCCTCTACTTGACTAGCTCGTTAATCAAAGATGGTTAAGTTTCCTGACCATACACATGTGTTGTCATTTGATGAACAAGATCACATCATTAGAGAATGATGTGACGGACAAGACCCATCCGTTAGCTTAGCATATTGATCGTTCAGTTTTATTGCTATTGCTTTCTTCATGTCAAATACATATTCCTTCGACTATGAGATTATGCAACTCCCGGATACCGGAGGAATGCCTTGTGTGCTATCAAACGTCACAACGTTACTGGGTGTTTATAAAGATGCTCTACAGGCATCTCCGAAGGTGTTTGTTGGGTTGGCATAGATCGAGATTAGGATTTGTCACTCCGAGTATCGGAGAGGTATCTCTGGGCTCTCTCGATAATGCACATCATAATAAGCCTTGCAAGTAATGTGACTAATGAGTTAGTTGCGGGATGATGTATTACGGAACGGGTAAAGAGACTTGTCGGTAATGAGATTGAACTAGGTATGAAGATAGCGACGATCAAATCTCGGGCAAGTAACATACCGATGACAAAGGGAATTACGCATGTTGTCATTGCGGTTTGACCGATAAAGATTTTCATAGAATATGTAGGAACCAATATGAGCATCTAGGTTCCGCTGTTGGTTATTGACCGAGGATATGTCTTGGTCATGTCTACATAGTTTTCGAACCCGTTGGGTCCGCATGCTTAACGTTCGATGATGATTTGTATTATGAGTTATGTGTTTTGGTGACCGAAGATTGTTTGGAGTCCCGGATGAGATCACGGACATGACGAGGAGTCTCAAAATGGTCGAAAGGTAAAGATTGATATATTGGACGATGGTATTTGGGCACCGGAATGGTTTCAGAATGGTTCGGGTATTTTTTGGAGTACCGGGAGGTTACCAAAATCCTCCCGCGGAAATATTGGGCCTACATGAGCCATAGGGGAGAGGGGAGGTAGCCCACAAGGGGTGGCCGCGCCCCCCTCCCATGGGGAGTCTGAATACGACTAGGGGAGGGGGCGCGCCCCCCTTTCCTTCTTCTCTTCCCTCTCCCTTCTCGTTTCCCCCTCCGTAAGAAAGGAAGGGGGCGAATAGGACTTGGAGTCCTATTCCGTTTTCCCCCATGGCGCGCCCCCTGGTGGCCGGCCTCCTCCCCTCCTCCTTTATATACGTGGGCAGGGCACCCATTGGAGACACACCAATTGTTCCAAGCCGTGTGCGGCGTCTCCCTCCATGGTTTACTCCTCCGGTCATATTCACGTAGTTCTTAGGCGAAGCCCTGCGCAGATCACATCACCATCATCATGCCGTCGTGCTGACGAAACTCTTCCTCGACACTTTGCTGGATCAAGAGTTCAGGGGACGTCATCGAGCTGAACGTGTGCTGAACTCGGAGGTGTCGTATGTTCAGTACTTGATCGGTTGGATCACGAAGACGTTCGACTACATCAACCGCGTTAACTTAACGCTCCCGCTTTCGGTCTATGAGGGTATGTGGACACACTCTCCCCCTCTCATTGCTATGCATCTCCTAGAGATAGATCTTGCGTGATAGTAGGAATTTTTTTGAAATTGCATGCTACGTTCCCCAACAGTTCGTCTCCTGCAGTAGGCGAGCCTGCAACTCATGCAGCCAGCGGCGGCCGAAGCCGTTGGCCGCCACACCATCACTGGGGAACCTCTCCGCCATGGCGAGTGAGGGGACGGTGAAGGATAGAGGGAGAGGGAGGAGATGAGAAGCCATCAGGGCCGGGTTTTGGGGCGAGAAAGGTGGTCAGCGTTGGAGCGGGGCAGGCGAGAGAGATGGCTTGGCGAGTGTGCGGTGAGCGGCGTTGAAACTAGGCTTTTATAGCGGCTAGAGGGCGGGAGCGGTGTGGACGCGTAGTGGGAAAGGCCAGGACGTGCGACGGTAGCTCGCCATCACTGCGCCGCCCTTCAATGGAAGGCTGACCGGCGACAGCTTTGATTCGCGCGGGAGCCGAGGCGAGGCGATGAGAACGACGAAGCCTAGTGTCGCTGACTCGGCGGGCCCACAGGATGGGAATCTGGCATGGGTTGTTTTGGCGCCATTTTTCTTTCCTCCGGCGCCCTCGGTCGCCCCGCAGCGTGTTGGGTTCGGTTTGGGTCCGCCGACGCCAATTTCAGCCCAAACCGATGAAATTTGGACTCCTAGGAACACGACTGGAAGTTTTTTTGTGCTGGCGGCAAAAAAGATGCCTTGGGGCCTGTT
The DNA here is from genome assembly GCF_003073215.2 of Triticum urartu. NCBI lineage: Eukaryota > Viridiplantae > Streptophyta > Magnoliopsida > Poales > Poaceae > Triticum > Triticum urartu. Next base: position 122,601,906 of record NC_053025.1, on the reverse strand, counting down.
GAGGGGGGGGTGTGTGTGGAGATGCTCTTAACTACCAGTTAAAACAAACTAACAAATTTTGTCTAAAAAAACAAACTAACAAACTTTTAAAGTGCATGGTTTTGATTTACTTTATTATTTTAAGTAAAATATATTCAACAAAATTTCTGAACTTGCATGGATCAGAAATAGAATCTGCCTACTAGCACACCGGCTCTTACATCGATGTTTGACATACTCGCATGGCATGTAGTAGCATTTGCGGAAATCCAACTCGGCACAGGCTAATCTGCTCCCATTCATGAATTTTTTTTAAAATAAATATTAAATTTTTTAAAAAATTCAATTTTTTTGTGATAGATAATTTGATGCGTAAGGTCCGTTTCAAATTTCAACTCATTTGGATATCTAAGTATCTCTCGGTAAAAAAGACAAATCTGATCAGAACAATGCATGAACAGTAAAAAATTTTACAGACCCTGAATTTGTCTTTTTTGCCGAAAGTTGCTCAGGTCTTCAAATGAGTTGAATTTTGAAGCAGACCCCACGCATCAAATTATCTACCACACAAATAAAATTTGGATTTTTGTATTTTTCTAGTATTTGTTATGATTCTTTTTCCGAGCGCGGGTGCAGATGAGTCCGGAGGAGAAACTCCACGTAGTATGACATACTGTAATACAGTACGTAGAGGGGATGCCCGAAAAAAAAATAACGTAGACAAGAATCCTGTTTTTATAATGACAAGAAAACCTAGGCCGAATCAGCATCTCACTTGGAATCCAAGTCCGAACCAGAGTATGCTACGTAGCCTGCCAGCGGCGTCTACAAATGCCGCGACATCCCTGGTATTTGCCCCCAGCTGATCACCGTACGTAGGCACACATTTTCTTCCTTCGTCCACTCCCAGTTCGTCGCGACCATCGCCTCCTCCGGTGGCTTCAGGGGACATGAACGGCTCCGACCACGACAACGAGGCCTTTCCGATGGCCGCCGACGAACAGCCACACCAAGACTCTGCGGTCGTTTCGCCGTCCCATGCGCCACTTCTCGCGAACTTGTTTCTGATGACGCAAATTACTGCGTATGAAGGCGATGTTTCCGACGACGACGAGAGGGACGGTGACTTCGGCGCTATTGTGTATGAAGACGATGCTACCGACCGCGACGAGAGGGGCGGTGGCTTCGGCGCCGTCCCGGCCTCGGAAGAGGAGATCGCGGGACTGGCACGGGCGGCCGTGGGGGATACGAGGGAGGAGGAGTGCGTCGTGTGCTTGGAAAGTTTCAAGGATGGTGACGACATCAGGAAGTTGCCCTGCTCCCATGGCTTCCACAACAGCTGCATCTCCGATTGGCTACGGGTCAGCTGCCTCTGCCCGCAATGCCGCTTCGCGCTGCCGGCCGACGACGAGTGGTCCAAGCCCAAGACCGAGTTTGAGCATAGCGCTACCGACTATGATGGGTATGAGAACGATGCAGGCCCTGCTGGTACTGAAGACGGCGACGACGACGATGACAACCACGATGAGGATGAAGATGATGATGAGAGTCGTGTTTACTTGATAATTAATGTAGGGCGGTCTATTTTGATCCAAAAGGATTTTTGTAGAGATTTTGAGGGATTAAAATCCACATAAAATTTCTTTCTAGATTGTTTGATTTGTAGGATTGAGTCTTTTTTGCGTATTACATTTTATTGAAAATTTCCCATCTACATAAATGTTTTGCAGGAATCCTTTAATTTTCCTCTGAAATTATCGAGCAAACTTTGGTGCATACAAATTGTTATAGCGCATTCCGAGTGGTCATGGCACTGCAATTACATGTATTTCCTACTCCTTCATTTTGATAATCATATGGAGTTATGGACCAAATAAGACAATAAGACAATTAAGTTTGGCATAAACTGGTTATTTATTAATTACAAGAAATTACATGTTGTAGTGGAAATAACAGGTGATTACGGTGTAACATTAGCAATATGATCTCAATGATGATTAGCGGGTGCACCATTAACAGCAAAATCAGAACATATATTAGTGTTGTATGTACAACGATCTTATAACGACATCGTACACCTACCAAATTCGACACTTTGATGTTTTTTGAATAGGTTGAATCGTCTCAACCTAGCGTGATCTAGTACTAAGCTAGAGAATCGTCAAGGGAGGTTTGGTCACGGGCCCAAGTCATACTAGCTAGACTCTTTGGCACTTCTACAAAATTTTCTTTCTTGAAGTTGGTCAGGTTCGTATGACACTCCTCGGACTCAACCCTAGAGCTCCCGAGCGAGTCTTGGATAAATCTTTGTGTACATGCTCACTTGGAGTCTTGACCCTTGATGTCGCCCCCTTGGTTTCATTCAGAGGGTCCTTAACAAATGGCCAAGGCTACACTAGAGATGGTAGGTGTAAGGTGTGGAAAAGGTAATCTTGGGTCCATATGTTTATGGTGTGCTAGGAGAGGGGATGACATCCATAGATCATGATTTACCACTTTCTCTCTCATCCCTCCATGGTGGCCTTTTCTTCTTGGACTTCCTTCTGTGGGCTTCATTGCCTTTAACTACTCCTTTGACATTATCTTTTTATCGTTATTCTCCATCGACATGCTCTTCGAAACTATTGGGTCGGTGAGAGAAGGGGTTGTCCGTTGCATGCACATTTGACATGCGTCCTTTGATTTACTCAGCATAACGGAAATACAATGTCTGATAGAGATAATAGAGGACATGAGCAAGAATTGAACCGATTCAATTAATTACAATAGAACAATTACACAATGTTGGGATATCCTCCTCATGTGGGCTGTGAGGAGATGACCATTTGAGGCCTTTTAGGCAGTCCAAAGAGGTGCAGAAGCCCATTACCCATTAGGGTTATGACCTAGGGTCATTTTGGACTTTGCACATGAGTGGATGTGGATGCTTTACCCTCCATCCAGCAGCCACCATCAAGTGTGACAAAAATTAGTTCATCCTCCAAGAGAGATGAAGAGAGAAAAAACCAAGAGAGCAAGGGAAGAAAAGGAAGATTGAAGAAAGAAGCAAAGGGAGCTCCTCCCCAAGGTTGTGATGGTCCAGATCCACTGCCTTGCCTCCCTCAAGCTTCGGTTCCACCATCTTTGGTGAGATTGTTCCAATCCCTAATTCTTGAGCCCCAAATCTTGTTGTGTTCATTCAAGATTCAGAAATTTTGATGTATGAGATCCTCTAGTGTTGTCTAGAGAAGAACTTGTTATATCCCACATTTGATAATAGTGGAAGAGGATTTGGGTGGCTTCAGCCCGTGGTTTCCCCCCTCAAGTTGAGGGGTTTTCCACGTAAATCTGGTGTCTCTTTGTTGAGGCTTGGTGTTGTCCAGAAACTTACTCCTACCACAAGACACTAGGCTGAGGAGTGTCTTGCATGCTGCTTAACATTTTCTGCCTCCATATATGCTGCTGCATATGTTTCCTTCCGTGCTAAGCAACGATCCTTGAGTTAGTACATGATGTGGTGCTGAGATTACTTTTCCGCTGCAGTTATCAGTTAACCACAAGTGCATTTGTGTGCTAATTCCCAACAGAGTGGCATCAGAGCCTTGGTTGCTTAGAAGGTTGCAAATCCCAGTTGCTTGATTGTTGCTCGAAGTGCTGCTCACAATGGCAAAGTGCTACTACAAGTGGCATGATAAAACTTGATTCTTCCAATTACTCACTATGGAAGCCCATAATGGAATACATCCTTTATTGCAAGGATTTGTATGAGCCAATTGTGAAAGACAAGATACCCACATGTGTCACGGAAAAAGAATGGAGAGTGTTGCACAGAAAGGCAGTAGGTGATTCGGTTGTACATCAACCACAATATTTTCCACCATGTTGCAAATGACACAAATGCATATGAGATGTGGCAGAAGTTGGAGTCCATGTATGAGAGGAAGACATCAATGAACAAGGCCTCGGTGATCAAAAGACTTGCAAAGCTTGAGTACCGAGATGACACAAGTGTGATTGAGCACTTGAATGTCTTCCAATGCCATATAAATCAACTTTCAGCCATGAAGATCAACTTTAAGGATGAGGTGCAACCATTGTTGCTGCTGAGTTACATGCCTGATAGTTGGAACACGCTTGTTGTGTCACTTAGCAATTCAGCTCCGGATGGAAAGCTGACTTTGGAGATGGTGAAGAACAGTATGCTGAATGAAGAAGCCAGAAAGAAGGAAAAGGGTGATGCCTCTTCTTCTAATGCGTATGTGGCTGAAATCCATGAGTAGAATGAAAACCATGGAAGCAGCAATACAAGATTTCAACAAGGCAAAAGCAAATCCAGGGAGAGATCAAAGTCAAAACAGAGAAAAGATATTACTTGCTTTTATTGTGGTAATCCAGAACACATAAAGAGCGAGTACAGGAAGTACAAAAGAGAGCTTGCAGAGGGGAAACTCACAAAGAAAACCGAGCAAAAGGCTGAGATCAGTTCAGCCATGACTGCAACAGATGAGGACTATCTAGTCATTGAAGATGAAGATTACTATAGTGTTGTTCGTGATGAGGCCTTGAGTTGGGTTGTGGATTCAGGTGCGTCCTTCCACATCACATCACACAAGGAGTATTTTACATCTTACACTAGTGGTGTTACTGGCCAAGTGAGAATGGAAAATAGTGGTTCGTGAGCAATTTTTGGCAAGGGATCTATATGCATTGAAACAAACACAGCTTGCAGACTAGTGCTCGATGATGTGAGGGATGTTCCCGACATAAGGTTGAATTTGTTGTCAGTGGGAAAGCTTGATGATATCAAACATCCTAGTTATTTTGGTGAAGGAAAGTGGAAACTCACCAGAGACTCTTTGATTGTGACTCGAGGAAGTAAGCAAGGTAATCTCTATGTGACTAAAACCAAGTTGTGCAATGAGGTGTTGAATGTTGCTGAAAAAGACACTTCAGTTGAATTGTGGCACAAGAGGCTTGGGCATATGAGTGAGAAGGGCATGCATGCTCTTGCTCGCATGGAGTACCTCCCTGAGTTGAAAGGTATATCCTTGAAACCCTGTGCACATTGTTTTGCTGGCAAACAACATATGGTTGCATTTCGTACACTCCCTCCATATTGTGCAGAAAATGTTCTTGATATTGTGCACACTGATGTTTGCTTCATGACTGAAAAATCTCATGGTGGAGCATTATACTTTGTGACTTTTATTAATGACCATTCCAGAAAGGTTTTTGTGTATGTGCTGAAACACAAATACCAAACGTTTGAAGCCTTCAAGGAGTTCCATGCCAAAGTTGGAAGAGAAACTGGCAGGAAATTGAAATGCGTGAGATCAGACAATGGTGGTGAATATAGAGGTCCTTTTGAAAGGTATTGCAGAAATGTTGGCATCAGGCTTGAGAAGAGTCCATCAAAGACACCCCAGCTCAATGGTCTTGCAGAGAGAATGAACAGGACACTCACAGAGAGGGTCACAGCTATGCTCTCTCATGCCCATTTACCTAATTCATTTTGGGCTGAAGCATTGATGAATGCTATGTATGTGGTTAACCTATCTCCTTCAGTTCCTCTTGTAGGTGATATTCCTCAGAGAGTTTGGTCAGGGAAGGAGGTATCATACAAGCACTTGAAGGTCTTTGGTTGTAGGGTATTTGTACATGTTCCAAGGGACGAGAGATCCAAGCTTGATAGCAAGACAAAGCAGTGCATCTACCTCAGCCAACCAAGTGAAGAGTTTGGCTATAGGTTGTGGGATCCAGCAAATAGGAAGATTGTGAGAAGTCGAGATGTGGTGTTCATTGAAGATGAAACCATAAAAGATATTGGGAAACCATAGAAGCCAATGATCAGCACACCTCAGGTTGATATGGATCCAATCCGTCCTCCTCTCGTGCATGACAATCATGGGGGAGATGATGACACTGAAGACAGTGGAGATGCAACTGATCAAGGCGGTACAAGTCAAAGTGGCGAGCAGCCATCAAGTGATGACAATGATGAAGTTGGTAATGATGATGCCAACGAAAATCCACCCGATTCACCACCAGTGCAGCAGCAAAGAAGAAGTGAAAGAGGTCACATTCCTTCTTCTTAATATCCACCGCATCAATATGTGTTGATGACAGATGCAGGTGAGCCCTCATGCTATGAGGACGCAATGTCTGATGAGAACAAAGAAGAATGGTCAGAAGCCATGCAGGATGAGATGAATTCCCTGTATGAGAATGATACTTTTGAGTTGGTGAATCTGCCAAAGGGCAAGAAAGCACTCAAGAACAAGTGGGTGTATAGAGTGAAGACTGAAGAAAACATCTCACATCCAAGGTACAAGGCCAGATTGGTTGTGAAAGGATTCAGTCAGAAAAAGGGCATTGATTATGGTGAGATATTCTCTCCAGTGGTCAAGATGTCTTCGATCCAGGTTGTGCTTGGCATGGCTGCCACCATGGACTTGGAAATTGAACAACTTGATGTGAAGACAGCATTCTTACATGGTGACCTAGAGGAGGAGATATACATGGAGCAGCCAGAGAGATTCATGGTTGCAGGCAAGGAACACTTAGTTTGCAAATTGAAGAAGAGCTTGTATGGCTTGAAGCAAGCTCCTCGGCAGTGGTACAAGAAGTTTGAGTCTTTTATGACTGGGCTTGGTTACTATAAAGCACAACCCGATCATTGTGTCTTTATGAAGAGTTACGCCAAGGATGACTTCATTATTCTCTTGTTGTATGTTGATGATATGTTGATTGTTGGGAATGGCACAAAGATGATTGCTCTCCTCAAGAAGGCATTGAGTAAATCATTTGCCATGAAGGATTTAGGACCAGCTAAGCAAATACTTGGCATGAAGATCTCCCATGATAGATCAAAGAAGCTGCTTTGGCTCTCACAGGAAAGATACATTGAGAAGATACTTGAAAGGTTCAATATGAAAGATGCAAAATCTGTTATCTCTCCGCTTGCAGGCCATCACAAACTGAATTCAAAACAATGTCCTACAAGCAAGAAGGACAAAGAAGAAATGAGGAAAGTACCTTACCAATCTGCTGTGGGCAGTTTGATGTATGCCATGGTATGCACTAGGCCTGACATTGCCTATGCAGTTGGAGTTGTTAGCCGGTTCCTGACAAATCCAGGTAAAGCTCACTGGAAAGCAGTGAAGTGGATTCTCAGGTATCTTAAGGGTACTTCTACATCTTGTTTATGCTTTGGAAGCAATGATCCTGTATTGCAGGGCTATACAGATGCAGATTACGCAAGTGACAAGGATCGTAGGAAGTCCACATCTGGATACCTGATGACTTATGCCGGGGGAGCAGTGTCATGGCAATCAAAATTGCATAAATGTGTTTCTACATCAACTACAGAAGCTGAGTACATTGCAGCAGTTGATGCTGGCAAGGAAGTTTTGTGGATGAAGAACTTCTTGCAAAAGCTCGGCATGAAGCAAGAGAAGTATGTTCTGTTTTGTGACAGTCAGAGTGCTATTCATCTTGCCAAGAATTCAAGTTATCACTCTCGAACCAAGCACATTGATGTGAGGTACCATTGGATTCGAGATGCCATGAGTTCCAAGTTGCTGAAACTTGAGAAGATCCATACCGACGAAAATGGTTCGGATATGATGACTAAGATATTGCCAAATGAGAAATTACAAGTATGTTGCAAGGTAGCGGGCATGGTGGTGCCCCCTCATGAGTCGGAGGGGGAGATTTGTTGGGATATCCTCCTCATTTGGGCTGTGAGGAGATGATCATTTAAGGACTTTTAGGCAGCTCAAAAAGGTGCAGAAGCCCACTACCCATTAGGGTTATGACCTAGGATCATTTTGGACTTTGTACATGAGTGGATGGGGATGCTTTACCCTCCATCCAGCAGCCATCACCAAGTGTGACGGAAATTAGTTCATCCTTCAAAAAAGAAGAAGAGAGAAAAAAACCAAGAGAGCAGGGGAAGAAGAGGAAGATTGAAGGAAGAAGCAAAGGGAGCTCCTCCCCAAGGTTGTGATGGTCCAGATCCATTACCTTGCCTCCCTCAAGCTTCGGTTCCATCATCTTTGGTGAGATTGTTTCAATCCCTAGTTCTTGAGCCTCAAATCTTGTTGTGTTCATCTAAGATTCAGAAATCTTGATGTATGAGATCCTCTAGTGTTGTCTAGGGAAAAACTTGTTGTATCCACATTTCATAATAGTGAAAGAGCATTTGGGTGGCTTTGACCTGTGATTTTTCCCCTCAAGTTGAGGGGTTTTCCACGTAAATCTGGTGTCTCTTGTTGATGCTTGGTGCTGTTCAGAAACTTACTTCTACCACAAGACACTAGGCTGAGGAGTGTCTTGCCTGCTGCTTAACATTTTCTTCCTTCATATATTCTGCTAAGCAACGATCCTTGAGTTAGTACATGATATGATGCTGAGATTACTTTATTTCCGCTGCAGTTATCAATTAATCACAAATGCATTTGTGTGCTAATTTTCAACACACAACAAAAGAGAAAATAAAGAATGTATTTGTTGGCAGTAGATGGATTCTACGAAAGGGGAAGAGCGAGTTCAGTCACTATCAACCCACCCCGCATTGCCCACAATCAGCACGGGCGTTGTGGAACGAAAACCTGACTATAAAAAAAAATTAAGAAGAGCTAGACCTACTACACCCGGCATCAGGTTTCACAAAGCAAAACAGCTAAAACAAAAGCACAAGCAGAATAGCAGAACAAATGCTACGACAGCAAAAGTGAATAGGGCGTTCATCAGAGTGAATTCTTTGAGTGATTTATGTGACTTACTCCAATTTAGTTTTGATATATCACTCCCGATTAATCTCAAGACATACTGTGACACAAAATATTTTGCCCCCTTTTCTCCACTTGTAAGCGAATGGTCCAAAAGTGAGACTTTTCTCCATCGTTAACAACCACCAGGAGCAATGTGTTGTCCAAGTCTCAGTTTGGCATGGTTTCTCTTTTTGGCCGCTTCTACATGCATGCATGGTTTCCTTTTTTGGCAGTTTGCATGCCTTCCATTTTTGATCCACTTCTCCGACCAGCGGCCACCATCCGACGATGAAAAATCATAGGACACGTGTTGCTCTAAGATGATCAGTATCCATACAGCATACACGATAAAAAATGTGTGGTTTTCATCTTCTTCTTCTTAAAAGAAGACATATTTGTATCTTGCTGCATTGATAGAAAAAAAACAACTCACTTAGTAGGACCCCAACCTATGAAGTACACTAGCAATGCCCGGCCTCTCATCAAGTCATCATCGAGGATAGTAACAATTTGTTGCTTCCAAATCCGCCATGCAAAGAGCATGTGCAACGTTAATATCATTATTTCTACACCAACGGTAGTTATATACAGTGGCGGATCGGAATTGAACTTAGCCGGGACGAAACATTTAAGGTATAAATTTTTTGATTGACAAATGCAAACACGTTGAACCAAATCTCATAAAATTCAAATATGAAATTAGATGCATTAGAAAATTAACATAACCAATGATTCAGAATAGTTCGAGATTCTCGACAAGTAGGTGACATAATTTCTGGATTGAAGTCGACTGAGTACATAGATGCAGTCCTCACAAAAAAAATATATCAAGCACCTCATTGAATATTTCAATCTTGTAGCGATGGAAGCAATTGGTTTCATTCTTTTGAAGATTCCCTACATTACAAGTTCATAACATCACCATGTCCAACACTAACAATGTACAATAGTTGGCTAGAAATTGAAGATCAACATCAGAAACAAAATAGATTAGACTACCTGCTGGTTGCGCTCGCTGATTTTACAAACTGCAGCTCATGCACGTTTGCACGAGCTCGATGCTCTACCGCCGCTGACTGGGATTGCTTCTTTTGGTTCCCCTATCCGTGAATCTGGATCAGGTGCCGGGCGGCCAGCGGCCCGGCGAGGCGGAGCTCTGTGGCAGCGAGCCGACCGGGGCGAGCCAGCGACGGCTAGGTTACGCTCGCAGTCTTGCTGGCTGCCTGGCTGGATCAGGGTTCGGGGTTCGGGGATTTTTCTGCGAGTGTCTGCACGTAGGTGCTCTGCTCGTGCAGTCGTGCTAAGAGCATCTCCATCCGCGCTTCCAGAAAGGCCTTTTCAGGCGTTTTTTTCGTGCCGGCGTTGAAAAATCGGCCCAGTCGCGCCTCCAGGAGTCCGATTTTTGCCGGCCTGGGCTGAATTTAGCGCCAGCGGATCCAGGCCGAACCCGGCGCGCTGGGGGGCGCTCGGGGGCGCCGGGACAAGCGGTTTTGGCGCGAAAGAGCCGCGGGCCCGCCGCGTCAGCGACACCGCGCGTCTTCTTCCCCGAACGCATCGGTTTCCCGCGGGAAATCAATGGCAAGGCTGCCGCCGATCAGCCTTACCAGTGATTCCTCACGGGCGGTGCGTTCACGGGGCGGCGCGCCGACGCCTCCCCTCCCTCGCACGTGTACACACGGGGCGGCGCCGCTATATAAGCCGGTGGCCTCCCTCGCCTCTGACTACACCAGCCACACCAGCCCTAGCCCGCCCTCTACCTCTCCCGAGCGCCGCCGCCGAGCCCTCCCTCTCCCTCCCTCCCTCTCCCGATGGCCGAGCGATTCCCCGGCGATGAGGCCGCGGACAACGGCTTCGGCCGCCGATTGCTTCGCAAACAGGAGTCTTGGATCCTGTTCCAGGCGAACATTCCGGCGCCGCCGGACATGCGCGCCGGGCCAATAGGGTGGAGACTCAGCAACGGGGGAGTGCCCATTCCCCCGTTGCTCGACGCCGTGGCGAAACCGGGCTACTTCGCCGACGAGGTCGACGTCGTGCGCGCCTCCCTCACCGACGCCCCGCTCGCCCTCCCCGAGTATGTCGCCGACAACACAGCGGCGTGGACAGCGTTCTTCCAGCGCCGGCAGCAGCAGAGGCTGGCGTCCACCAATGGCGCGCCGGTGGTGGCCGGACCGAAGAACAGTGACGGACGCCGCCTGTGGTGGGGTGTCCCCGGCCGGACCCTTGAGGGCGTTCTGACGTACCTCGAGGGCGACAATGACCCGCCGTTGGCATACCCCCCCCCCCGGCGAGGGCGGCTGCCACGGCCACGGCTCACCGCCGACGCGACGGGCAATGGTTGCCCAGGAGGTTCGGCACCTCCTCTTCTTCCTCCTCCTCCCGCTCTTCCTCACACTCGTCCTGCACTCCGGCGCTGCTCGACGTCAAGGCCGAGCCCGCGGCGGAGACGCCGCTCGGCCTGCGCACTCGCAGCGTCGGCATTGTCATCAATGAGGGCGGCCGGCGCGCCCCCTCGTCGGCTCCTCCGCGCTTCGTCAAGCCCAAGACGGAGCCGGGTCTGGCGCCGGTGAAGACAGAGCCGGGCCTCCCCGTGGTGAAGACGGAGCACGACGCCGATGTCGAGCTCGACAACGACGCGGCCCTAGAATGGGCGCGCGCAGACTCCCTGAAAATGGCGAGGGAGCGCCAGTGCGCTGCCCTGCGGTGATTCGCGCAGCGCCGCCGGGGCTGCGACGAGGGAGGAATCTTCGTCATCAAGGACAACGACGACGACGCCGCGCCGCCGCCACCAGCCCGCATAGGCGACGCCGGCCAGGGGTCCACCAGGGACGGCCGCGTCAAGGAGGAGAAGCCGGACGACGACGACGGCGGCGACGACGACGGCAACTACTCCGCTTTTAGCCAGTTCTTTTTTTCATTATATATGTAATAAAAACCCGATTTTTAAATGTAATATATGCCGAACTTCGCCGAACTTTGAACTTTGCAACATATTTAAATTTTTTTGAACACGCTTGGGGACGGCCCTAGGACCGGCGGCTAAGGGCCAACTCGGCCCCAGGCCGAGTTTTTGCGCCGGCTCACCCCCAGGGGGCGATTTTGGGCACCCCCTGGGGGGCCAACGGCTGGAGATGCTCTAACTAGTTTGGGGCTATAGGCTAGGCTTTGTGTGGCCGTTCTATCTAGTGCAAACCCCACATGTATTAGCCTATGTACAGAATGAACCGTATTTTTGTATACGCTGATTTCGGCTACCTGGGGCGGCCGACCATAGTCGCCTCTACCGTGGCGCCGCCACTGGGTATATGAAAGAATTTCTTATTTAACATTGTCTTATATTTTGTTTACCCATTTGACACCGAAAAATAGTTTTTTTACTATATAACAATGAGTCTAAATTTTATGAGAATAGCATTTTGGCTCTCGGCCGCCATGGAGTCCGGTTTTTTTAATAAAGATTCAAAATTCCAAAAATTCTGTTTGATTTTTTTTTGAAAAAAAAACTGTACAAGTAACACAAGGATGTAAGGTATATGTGTGTAAAATTTCAAGATGAAATACGTTGATATGCGATCCATACAAAAAACAAAAATTCAGAGTATGGGAGGATGAATAGTATCATGTGTTAAAAAGTTTAAGATTAGTTTTTTTTGACAAATCTTAAACTTTTTAACACATGAAATTCATCATGTGTTAAAAAGCTCAAGATTTGTGTTTTTTGACAGACAAATCTTGAACTTTTTTAACACATGATACTATTCATCCTCCCATACTATGAATTTGTCTTTTTTGTACGGATTGCATATTAACGTATTTCATCTTGAAATTTTACACACATATGCCTTACATCCTGTACAAATCTTGAACTTTTTAACACATGATACTATTCATCCTCCCATACTATGAATTTGTATTTCATCCTCTCATTTCAACGTATTTCGTCCTGAAAATTTACACACTTATGCACTATGCCTTCATCTATCTCTGTATTTTCTTTTAGAATTTTAAAAATGTAAAAATATGAATTTTCACGATTTTGAAATTTGCATTTGAAGGCCTTCATGGAGTTCGGCCTCCAAAAACAATTTCCGAAATTTTATGCCCTTTATAACACTTTGGTCCATTTTAAGCCTTTACATGTGGTATGTCCATATCAGTTGCATGTACTAGTACATCAAGAGGCGATCCCCTCGATCGACACCCATCTCTCAGCCAAGCCAAAGAGGCGAGAGCATGGCAGATTTGTCGTCCATAATATATGCACGAGTGCATGTTAAGTAAGACAATGCTTTAAAAAGATAAGTTTCAACGCCTGGGCTCCGTACAAATGTCCAGCTCTCCTCCTCCCCGACAAGTCCTCTCCGCCTCCAGCATTAATTTCCCTCTCCGGCGTCCCTCGCCCAAAACACTCGCCATGGCTTCCTCCTCCGACGTCGTCCTGACCATGACCTCGTTCTCGTTCTCGTTGCCGCGCGCATCCTTCTTCTTTTAGTTGCTAATAACACAACATAACTCTACTCGATCGATCACTACGTGCATGTCACGTCACGCCACCATGTCGGGGGCCAAGATGAACCAGCTCCCGCCTCCGGCCAGCCGGCTCTGGGAGGCGGGCATCCGCAAGCTCAACACCACCATGGCCATCCGCCGCGGCAGCTCCGTCTTCCCCGCCACCAGCCCCGCCCTCGACGGCGACCCCGCAGTCGCCCTCTCCGTCGCCTCCTCCAACACCATCTACGGCTACGACGTCGTCGAAAACGACGACGATGCCACGGGCGGCGATGACATCGAGGACAACGAGGAAGACAGCGACGAGGAGGAGGAAGACGACGAGGAGGAGGCGGGCCCGGAGACCCACTCGGAGCAGCTGCTCCCCAGCGGCGACTTCTACCAGGGCAGCGTGCGCGGCGATCTCCCGGACGGCTCCGGCAAGTTTTTATGGACGGACGGCAGCATGTACGAGGGTTCGTGGCGCCAGGGGCGCGCGTCCGGGCGCGGCAAGTTCTCCTGGGCCTCCGGCGCCACCTACGAGGGCGACCTCGCCGGCGGCTACATGCACGGCCACGGCACCTACATCGGCGAGTTCGGGGACACGTTCGCAGGCCACTGGGCCAACAACTTCCGGCACGGGCGCGGCACGCAGGCCTACGCCAACGGCGACGTCTACGACGGGCACTGGCGCGACGGGCGGCAGGATGGGCACGGGCGGTACATTTGGCGGTACGGGCACGAGTACATCGGCACGTGGCGCGCCGGGGAGATGCACGGGTGCGGCACCGTGATATGGGCCGACGGGGACCGGTACGACGGCGCGTGGGAGGACGCCAAGCCCAAGGGGCAGGGCACGTTCCGGTGGGCGGACGGCGGCATGTACATCGGCGTGTGGTGCCAGCAGGCGTCCGGCGAGACGAACGCAATGGGCGGCGTGTTCTACCCGCCGTCCGGCGGGCCGGCCGTGCCGATGCCGCCGCGGGAGCCGCGGGAGGCGATCACGAAGCTGCTGGGGGAGCTGGCGGTGACGGAGGGCAAGGCGGCGTCGCTGCTACCATCGGAGAAGATCGTGACGTGGCCCGGGGTGGAGGCGGTGCTGAAGAAGCCGGTGTGGCGGCCGCCGGAGCCGGAGCAAATCCAAGGGAGGAGGTCGAGGAGCAGCGTGTCGTCGATTGACATGGACCTCGCCGCCGAGGGGGAGGAGGCCCAGGCGCAGGCCCATGCCCAGGCGCAGGCCCAGTCCAGCATGAGCAGCGAGGAGGCCCAGGCCAGGGCGGCGTCCGTGGAAAGGGCGTGGCTGCGGGCGACGTCGTGCATGCGCGCGCCGCCCAAGCCGGCCAAGAAGCAGGGGGAGACCATATCCAAGGGCCACAAGAACTACGAGCTCATGCTCAACCTCCAGCTTGGCATCAGGTGCGCCGCCGCCATGAATCCAACCTCTCTCTCTCTCTCTCTCTCTCTCTCTCTCTCTCTCTCGATCGCATTGAGAGGAAACGATCACCATCACCATGCATGAACTGAATTTCTTTGGGGTTCGATCAGGCATGCCGTGGGGAGGCATTCGGCGCCCAACTCGCTGGATCTCAAGTCATCGGCGTTTGATCCCAAGGAGAAGGTGTGGACCAGGTTTCCTCCTGAAGGATCCAAGCACACGCCGCCTCACCAGTCATGCGATTTCCGGTGGAAGGACTACTGCCCACTGGTCTTCAGGTCCGAAATGGTTCCAATTTTTTTTTATTTTTTTTTACTTTTCACTTTGATCAGGTGACCAATATTTGACTGCATCCAACCAAAATTTGAGAAATTTCTGGGTTTTCTTTGATTTTTTTCATGTGCCACTGAAATATTTTTCAACCATATGAAAATTGTGGGGTACCTACTGAAATGACCGTAAGTTTGTTACTCGCTCCATTCCTAAATACTCCCTCCGTTCCGAATTACTTGTCTTGTATTTGTCTAGATACGGATGTATCTAGACTCATTTTAGTGTTTGATACATCCGTATCTAGACAAATCTAAGACAAGTAATTCGGAACGGAGGGAGTATAAGACATTTTAGAGATTCCAATACTACATACGGAGCAAAATGAGTAAATCTATACTCTAAACATCCGTATGTACTCCGCTTCGAAATCTCTAAAAGGTTTTATATTTAGAAACGGAGGGAGTAGAGGTGAGAACCCTTAGATTGATTATAGCAGTGTTTATCATTGACTACAACAATAGTACTACCTTCAGTCTTTAAAAATACTAAATACCCCACACGTTGCTTCGGGAATCAGTTGCAATATATTTCAATAGGATTTAGTTTTATGAGATACTTATATAGTTGGATTAACAATAAGAAAACTGAAACCGAAAATACATATGATTTGTTGTTTTTAGTTATTGTGTAGTTGTAAAAAAAATGTTGAATATTTGGCAAAAAAACAAATTATTCAATATAAGTAGCAAAATATAATTGAAAGATTGTATCAATGCATGGTTGCATGTTGAGGTGAACTTTTTCCCATGCATGGTTGCATGTTGAGTTGATTGCTTATATCTTGATAGAAATATGTTAATGAGAATCACCTATTTAGTTATACATGATGACATTTTGGTCGTACTGATGGCCCAATTTTTAGAACTTTAATCACCTATTTAGTTATACATGATAACATTATATAAATAATATATCACTTGACTTGTCCAAATCATACGTATGGATTTGTCTTGAAAATAACTTTCATTAACTATAACGGGTTTAAGTATTTTGTAGTTATACTTCAATAAGTTTAATGGTCAGAGTTACATCTTGAAGACCGCACGAAATGCCCAAAAGATCAGCTTTCGAAGACTGAGGGGGTGCTTGCCATCTCTGCATGACAAGCAATTTATATGATGTAATTCTTGTTCTTGTGCGATTTCGCTCCAGGACCTTGCGCAAGCTCTTTGACGTCGACCCAGCGGACTACATGATCTCCATCTGCGGCGACGACGCGCTTCGGGAACTATCATCACCTGGAAAGAGTGGAAGCTTCTTCTACCTCACCAACGATGACAAGTACATGATCAAGACAATGAAGAAATCAGAAGTTAAAGTAGGCTCCTTATAACTTTGTTCACTCCTCGCCTCAATCAGTTAGCTAGCTTTCAAGATTAGGATATCATTGAACATGTCATTTTAAGATCTGATTTTGTGGTTTGTGTGTTATGATGATCAGGTGCTTCTTAGGATGCTTCCAGCCTATTATAAGCATGTCCGCAATTTTGAACATACCCTAGTGACTAAGTTCTTTGGTCTGCACTGCGTTAAAATCACTGGAGCTATTCAGAAAAAGGTTTGGATACACTGAAAATACATGAATTCATTGAAGAATGACCACCAAGGATGAAATATGCCTGAGCATCTGCTCATCTTTTGTTGCTACTTCATTCAGGTTCGGTTTGTTATAATGGGGAATCTTTTCTGCTCTCACTATGGGATTCATCGGCGTTTCGATTTGAAAGGATCATCACAAGGTCGCATGACTGACAAGCCCCTTGATCAAATCGATGAGCACACCACTTTGAAGGATCTTGATCTCAACTTCATTTTCCGGTTAGGGGGATCTTGGTTCCAGGAGTTTTGCAGGTGAATGTTTACAAATGTCGAATTGCGTGCACATGCTTTGTTGTGTCATCCGGTTATGATGGAATACTAGTAGTATTATCATATGCTTTAAATGTCACAAAAATGCAAAGCAAGCCCTATGGGAGGTTCTTAAAAACGTGAGAGGAAACACAAAGTGAGACTTAACCATCCATTGTATCATGGTTTGTGCTTCTTAATTACCAGGCAAGTGGACAAAGATTGTGAGTTACTAGAGCAGGAGAGGATCATGGACTATAGTCTTTTGGTTGGCATTCACTTCAAAGATCGATGTAAGGATATGATCCCCCATGGAATATTTTGTTTCTTATGATTGCACGTTTAACACTACTCTGGGAAATGGTTATTCCGAATTCAAATAGCCTGAAAATCATCTCCTTCTTTGCTGTTACAGTTAACGGCAATGCTGACAACGGTGGTGCTGAAGATTCTGAGCAAAATAAGTATGTCCTCCGTTCCAATGTACCATTTTATTTTATTTTTTAATAAATGATGACATGACAATATTGGGTTTAGTAAGTATAAATGTAAGAAAACTAGGCATTTTAGAAAAGGTAAATCAATGTGATGCACTTCTTCAGTTGAACATGATATCACCCTGTTGCTGAACAACTAAGCAGTGCTTACAAACCAACTATACTAACTGAAAGATGACTTCTCTCAGCTGAAGAATCTTCCAAGTCTCACAACATGCTATGATCTTTGCAGGAAATTATCAGCGAAACTGGGGATCGCCATGCAGTCGAGGGTGGAGAACGTTGTGCGGAACCCCGAGAGCGAGTCGCCGCTCATCGGTGATCCCACGGGAGAATTTCGGGAGGTGGTCCTCTTCTTCGGCATCATCGACATCCTGCAAGACTACGACATCAGCAAGAAGCTGGAGCACGCCTACAAATCTCAGCTGTATGATCCCAACTCCATATCGGCCGTCGACCCCAAGCAGTACTGCAAGAGGTTCAGGGACTTCATCTACAGGGCCTTCACTGAAGACGTGCAGTGATCACTTCTTGGCACCTCCCCACTGAAGACTGAGGGAAGGAACAGGATTGTTGGATTGTTCTTTCTGTCGGAGATCGATGGCATGCCGAATTTTGGTTCTCTGGGGATTGTTCATAGACTATGTACATTTTTTTTGCTAATATTCCTCCTTTCCTTAACTCGGTAACTAGGTCTAGTGTGTAACGCGCTCATGCTGATTGGCCTGAAAAGGATGTAAGTAGAACAGAGACCCTTGTTCATGTAACCATTTCTTCATTTCTTAATAAATCTCATCATGGCTCAGAACCAGTCCATGTTGATCCTTAATTTGTCAATACATAGATACATAAATCAAGAAATTATCAAATCAATCGTCAGTTGGTTTCAGCTCGGGCGCTGGGGCCCGTCGCCTGCTCGTCCAGGACCAGGAGGCGCTGCTCGTCGGCGGACGGCAGCGGGAAGCGGCAGCAGGGGCAGACCCGGCTGACCCGGAGCCACCGGAAGATGCACCGCTGGTGGAAGCAGTGGGAGCAGGGCATGGCCCTGAGCTTGTCGTCGTCGCCACCCTCCAAGTCCTCGAGGCACACCGCGCAGCCGTCCTCCCTCATCTCGCCTGCCGCCGGCACGCGCAGGCCAGCTATGGCCTCGTCTGACGCCGGAGTAGCAGCCGGCAGCTCTCACGGCATCGTCGGCAGCGGCATTCTGCTCCGGCCGTGACCTGGCGAAGAAGGCCCCGCTAGTTCTGTGCCGGCGGCTGTGAGCCTCGAAGCCCTGCTCGTCGAGCACGTATTCGGGCACTGTCACGGTCAAGGCGACGAACTCCATGAGCCAACGAGCTAGCTCCACAGGACGGAGACGACCAGGTGAGGATCGATGCGAGAATTAGCTTGAGCGCTCATGGATTATATACGTGAGCAGTTGAGCTGAAATGCCACTTGGCCACTGGAGGAGAGCGAGTAAGCGCCACATGGAGACGGGGACGCGGGCACGTAACAATCTTGTTACGCGCTGATCATCTTGTTTTGTGTCTAAATTTGGCAGTGTTAGTTCGTTAGCTAGAAAGTGATCTGTTCTCGGTACCACACCTATTGGAAGAAAATTCTGTTTATCTTTTACAGAAAAAATAAAGAAAGGACAAAACTCTGTTTGGTGACGTAATATTGACAAACAATATATTTTAAAATGAACCCTGATAAGTGTCACACGTGTGGCACAAACATATAGCAACCCCGAACTTTTTTATGAAAAGTTTAATGACGCGAGGATGACAACTTTAGTTATCAAGTATGGCAACTACTCTTTTTAGATGATAAATTTCAGTTTTTTTGGGTTTATTTTTTCTTTTTGAATGGCAACTTTAATTTAAAAAAGTCAGGGCCAGTGCCTCAAATATGGTACTTATCATTTGCGTTTAAAACATACCTCAACAATGAGGGATGCAAAACATGTATGGTGGAGTGTTTCCAATTAGTGCAACCTGACTGGGGAAAGCTTTTCTCCCCTTTGATCTTCACCGATGAATCCGTGGATTCACCATCCCTCTGCTCGCCGCTCCGGCGGCCAGTGGTGGGGAAGGGATGTCTAGTGCCTTGGATCCGGCTGGCTAGTAGATAAGTATGGTTTTAGTCCTCACAGGGCAGCGTTTGGACGGACGACGACACTTATTCTTTGAGTCAGTGGCTCCTATCCTTCTCAAATTTGTCCGTTGGAACGGATTAGATGGAGCTCCCATGTAGATTCCCGCCAGCTCCTCGGGGTAGCGACGTTAGAGTTTCTCACCGTGCATACGCAACAGCGATATTTAGTGTCACGTTCTTCAGATCGATTCAAGGATTCAACGGCGACGACTGAGGCTCTGGGATGCTGGTCCTTAGGGGCACCTGCAAAAAGAGTTCTCGGCTGTTATCGAAAAGGTCAAGCCGGCTCCGGTATGAGAGTGGCGACAGCGGTGCGTCGGCGGCTCGTTCTGACGGCAGCAGTGGTCGTTCGGTGGTCCATGGACCTCGATATAATTTTTATTATACGTGAATCTTTATAATAGATATGATCTTTTTCACACAAAAAATCATGTGGGCCAGTAAAACTTCAGATCGAGCCGGGAATATGAATTGTACACACTTGGATCTACCTTAACAAAGTTTCAGAAGAAGAAAAATCTAATGCAATAACAACCTTTTGTTCTCATAAGAAATAAGATCGTCCTCAACATGATATCCACATAGAGTTCAAGATGGGAAATAAAATTAGGAACATGAATCAAGAATAAAACTGAAAATATAGCAAACACATAGATAAATCAATTGTTTGTTGGCATTTTAGGCTAAAATGTGACCGTCTGTCATGTAACATTATTTATTTTAGAGCGAAGACGCTTGCCCGGCCTTAAAATGAGGCCCTTTGAATTCAATATAAGGTAGGTTCAAGCAAGAAGAAAAGGTTTGATACACGCTAAGACATGGCCAACATAGCGACACAACATCACGAAAACTTGCTTATTCGGATTCGTATATGCAAAAGGGGATCAGCGACCACGCAGTTAATGTTCTTCATATTCGGATTTTACCTAGTTGTATTGAAGCCGCTGTATGCAACCCGGGCGGTGCCGTAGTGGCACAGGGCAGCCGACCACTTGACTATATACGTGAGTATCTAAAATGCACTACACCCGTTCCCGATCTGGCCGAGGTCCGCCAACTCTCTCCACTGCCCAACTTGTACCACACTGGGCTGCTCGATGAGCGAGGTGCGAACGCGCTGGGCACACCCGCCGCCGATTATGGCTGTGTTATACTATCTGCGTCGGCACCCTTATTTTCTGATTTCGCTAATCATTGGATACTAATTAACGAACTAATTGTCTTTGTCGGTGGACAGCAGCACCAATCAGGCTAGTCATAGTGGAAGTAACTTAGCGAGTAACATAACGCATTTTAAGAAATTTTTACTTATGTGACAAATAGTTAATGAAAAATAGTAACATGATATGTTACTGTAACATAGCGCTTCCCAATACAAGATGAGTCTACAAACTAATAAATGAAGCCATCTATGACACTACTACTATGTTATTTTGCACTATGAAGGTAGTAATTTAGACTAATGTCATATGCATGACACTAGTATAAGTTACTCCCCACTATGACCAGTCTCACAAATGCGATCCTTTTTTCTAGAATCAATTTTTGTGTACGCATGTATGGCTCCACATCAAGTTTGGAATGTTTTGTAAGCCACCATTTTATCGGCGGACAGTAATGTGTTTTAACCAAAAGCCATCATAATGGATTCATGACTCTTTTTTTTTTGAGAATCACCGGGGGGAGGGGGGAGGGGAGCTCCCCACCTGAATATATTGCTCAAAACGGCTGTAGAAACAACAGAACCAGATTACAGAGGCACAATGCATCGTGCAGAGAGGTAGGTACACCACGAGGAGACGTCCTCCTTGTCACCCGTATCAACAAGACGGTGTGACCCGACATCCAAGTCTGCTACTAGGTTTCTAATAGTTATTACAGAACATTGATCAACATTTCTAAAGAGCATATCATTTCGCGCGGCCCATATGCTAGAGAGTAGCGCAAGAAGGACGAAGGGCCATGCATTCTTGGGCAGGTGGTGAGGTAGTGGAACGTCCCAAAGTTCATTGAGGTCTTCATCCTGTGGCAGAATGCCAACTCGCTGCCAGATTCTATTGGCGAGGGGGCAAGAAATGAAGAGGTGAATGGAGTCCTCCGGTAGCGTGGCACACCGTGTGCATAAGTCCGAGGGGATTATGTTCTTGTGAGTAAGATTCACGGTGGTGTTTAGGCGATCCTTGAAGAGTAGCCAAGCGAAGATCTTAATCTTGCGTGGAGCCTTGGTGTTCCAGATGAGAGGAGCAATGAGGTCCGTTTCTGGCCTTGCCATAATGGTGCTGTAAGCTTGCTTGGTGGAGAAGTCATGACCCTTGAGGAGGAACCGTTGATCTTCCTCTGACGAAGGCGCGAAGTCCTACAAAACAGCCAAAAGCGAGACCAGCTCTGTTTCTGCTGTGAGAGAGAGACAATTACGGAGGTTTGTTTCGAGACCGAAACGCAAGATGTTAGCCACTTTAACCAGCTGTAGTGTTCAGTGTGAGAAGCGGTGTGGGTAGGTGGTAGCTAGGGGTTTTGGGGTAAGCCAGGTGTCTAACCAGAAGTAAGTGTGCGTTCCACTGTTTGTTAAAACAAAGGAAATTGACTGTAAGGTTGGGATTTGTTGAGCAATCATGCGGCATAGAAAAGAGGTTTGGGGGCCCGAGGAGACTAGGGCATTGGGGTGTTGTAGCTCTAGCCAATCTAGCCACGGTGATGGTGTGGATGGGAGAGCTTTGACAGCAAACTTCATTAGGAGACAATTATTTTGAACCTGTAGATTTTTCAGCCCTAACCCACCGAATTTTTTTGGCGTGCAAACATTTTTCCACGCAATCAGGCATTTGGCACCCGAGCAAGCATCCTCACCAGCCCAGAAAATGGATCTTCTCAGGGAATCAATGATTTTTAGGGTTTTTTTGGGATGCGAAAGACAGACATAAAGTATGTAAGTAGGGAGTCAAGAACGGCCGAGATGAGGATGAGTCGATCGCCTCTATCTAGGAGCTTGGCACGCCAACCAGTGAGAAGTTTTCGGGATCGTTCAATTAACGGGGCGAAGGCAGTGGATGGAGGCTTGGTCGGAGCGAGGGGAAGTCCAAGATAGGTTTGAGGAAGGGGGGCACGCATGCAATCCATGGCGAGGGCAGTGTTGGCAGCTAGGTTTTCATTTACGTGCAGGGTTGCTAGGGTGGTTTTGGAGAAGTTTATGATGAGGCCAGTAGCTCGAGCAAGTACTGAAGGATTTTTTTAGTGTGGCAGCTATGGCGGGGGAGGCGTTTGCGATGATCAACGTATCGTCTGCGTATTGGAGGATGGTAGGGGCAGGTGGGTAAAGATGGGGTGGTGGAGATCGGGATCGGGGTTCTGGAGGATAAGTTGCTGGAGCAGATCGACTACAATTAGGAAGAGGTAGGGGGAGGCTGGGTCATCCTGACGCAGGCCATTTTTACATGGGATCCAACGACCTGGAATGCCGTTTAGGAGGATGGCAGTCTTGCCAGTATGGAGGATATTTTGAATCCAACCACGAAAAGTTTGGGAGAAGCCACAGACAGCCAGGATTTTTTCTAGGGCGTTCCAAGCAACCGAATCAAATGCCTTCCTGAATCAAGTTTGAAGATCATGGTTGGGCGTTTGCGAGAGTGACAAGAGCAGATAAGATCTGCTGCAAAGACGTAGTTTTCAGCAATGTTCCTACCAGTAATGAAGCCAGTCTGATTACCATGGACGAGATGAGGGATGAAGGGTTTGAGATGCGAAGTTAGGACCTTGGCAACAGCTTTGACCAGGCAGTTTTGCAAGGAAATTGGTCTGAAGGCGTCAGGTGAGGGTGAGGAGGCAGATTTTGGAAGGAGAGCGATGTGGGCACAATTTAGACGCTCTGTGTCTGCCACACCTTGGTGAAATTGTGCGAAGAAGGAGAGTATTACCTGCTTGATAGGGGGCCAGAAGGTTTTATAGAAGGATGGGCCGAAACCATCGGGGCCGGGGCTTGCTTGTGGGTTCATTTGGAAGAAGGCCAATTTGATCTCATCTTCGGTGAAATGTGCGTCAAGGGCATGAAGACCAGGTATGGGGTGAGGATAGATCGACGCGAGATGAAAAGGCCAAGTCGTGGAGGCAGTAGAGCCGATGAGCGTGACAAAAAATTCTCACAGGATGTCAGCTTTTTGATGATGCGAGGTAAAACCGAGCCGTCTCAAGTGAGGGAGAAGATTTTGTTTGTTCGAAGCCGTTGTGAGGCGGACATGTGGAAGAACCTGGAGTTTTCACCGCCATGAATTGCTCGGGACACTTTGGCACACCATTTCCAGTAGGACATTTTTTCTAGAATGGTGCCTTTTAGGAGAGAAACGATGATCGTACGTGTGAGTTGTTCTGGTGGGGAGAGAGTCCTAGATTCTTCTACGTGATCGAGAGCAGAGATGGCAATTTTGCAGCGAGATTCGCGGAGGGGGCGGGAAGGCGCGAGCGGGCCCATTTTTTAAGCGCGGCCCGAGTTTGTTTGAGCAGTGCGGCGAGGGATGCGGCAGAGTTGGGCGGTGAAGTGGGCCGATGTGAGGCCCAAACCGAGGAGATGATATCTCGGCAGGGTTGCAAATTGGCCCAAGCAGATTCGAATTTAAAGAAATTTGAGCGCGGGATTGTTGTGGTGACGTGAATGATGAGGGGGGCGTGATCAGACGTGAAACGCGTGAGGGATGTGAGTGAGGAGTTAGGGAAGGCATCAGCCCAGGCTAAGTTGAAGAAGGTGCGGTCGATGCGTTCTAGGGTGGGTGTGGTTCTGTTGTTAGTCCAAGTGAATTGGCGGTCTAGAAGTGGTAACTCGATGAGGGCAAGCTCATCAATTGTTTGGTTGAAAGCGTTGGCCTCGGTGTGTCTAAACGCATCATTGTTTTTGTCTGAGGGGAAACGTAGGAGGTTGAAGTCACCGACGAGTAGCCAGGGCGAAACATATGGTTGGGCGATAGCTGATAGTTCATCAAAGAATTGTTGCTTGAGAGCGCGTGAGGAAGGGGCGTAAATGTTAGTGATGGCTATGTTACGGTCAGTTGTCGTTGAGCGCAGTATCAGGGTTGAGGAGAAAGAGAGGTGAGAGAAGGAGATCACTTGAAACATGGCGGAGTTAACGGCAGTGATGGTGCCACCCGCAGTGCCTACAGCAGGTAAGGTAAAAACTTGATCAAGCTGAAGGGGCGTGAATGAGCTTAGTTTTGGATCCGGTAGCGTGTCAAGTTTGGACTCTTGTAGTAGGGCGATATGTGGATTGATTGAGATTAGCTCAGAGAGGACGTCGGTGTTGGGGAACGTAGTAATTTTAAAATTTTCCTACGCACACGCAAGATCATGGTGATGCATAGCAACGAGAGGGGAGAGTGTTGTCTACGTACCCTCGTAGACCGGAAGCAGAAGCTTTAGCACAACGCGGTTGATGTAGTCGTACGTCTTCACGGCCCGACCGATCAAGCACCGAAACTACGGCACCTCCGAGTTCTAGCACACGTTCAGCTCGATGACGATCCCCGGACTCCGATCCAGCAAAGTGTCGGGGAAGAGTTCCGTCAGCACGATGGCGTGGTGACGATCTTGATGTTCTACCATCGCAGGGCTTCGTCTAAGCACCGCTACAATATTATCGAGGATTATGGTGGAGGGGGGCACCGCACACGGCTAAGAGAACGATCACGAAGATCAACTTGTGTGTCTAGAGGTGCCCCCCTGCCCGTGTATATAAAGGAGCAAGGGGGAGAGGCCGGCCGGCCCTTGGGGCGCGCCAAGGAGGGGGGAGTCCTCCTCCTAGTAGGAGTAGGACTCCCCTTTCCTAGTCTAACTAGGAAGAGACAAGGGGGAAGGAAAGAGAGGGAGAGGGAGAGGGAAAGAGGGGCCGCGCCCCCCTCCCCTAGTCCAATTCGGACTCCCCATGGGAGGGGGCGCGCCACCTCCTCGGCTGCTGCCCTCTCTCTCCCCTCAGGCCCACTAAGGCCCAATACTTCCCCGGGGGGTTCCGGTAACCCTTCCGGCACTCCGGTTTTTTTCCGAAATCACCCGAAACACTTCCGGTGTCTGAATATAGCCATCCAATATATCGATCTTTATGTCTCGACCATTTCAAGACTCTTCGTCATGTTCGTGATCATATCCGGGACTCCGAACAACCTTCGGTACATCAAAATATATAAACTCATAATGAAACTGTCATCGTAACGTTAAGCGTGCGGACCCTACGGGTTCGAGAACAATGTAGACATGACCGAGACACGTCTCTGGTCAATAACCAATAGCGGAACCTGGATGCTCATATTGGCTCCTACATATTCTACGAAGATCTTTTATCGGTCAGATCGCATAACAACATACGTTGTTCCCTTTGTCATCGGTATGTTACTTGCCCGAGATTTGATCGTCGGTATCTCAATACCTAGTTCAATCTCGTTACAGGCAAGTCTCTTTACTCGTTCCGTAATACATCATCCTGCACCTAATCTTATTAGTTGCAATGCTTGCAAGGCTTATGTGATGTGCATTACCGAGAGGGCCCAGAGATACCTCTCCGACAATCGGAGTGACAATCCTAATCTCGAAATACGCCAACCCAACAAGTACCTTCGGAGACACCTGTAGAGCACCTTTATAATCACCCAGTTACGTTGTGACGTTTGGTAGCACACAAAGTGTTCCTCCGGTAAACGGGAGTTGCATAATCTCATAGTCATAGGAACATGTATAAGTCATGAAGAAAGCAATAGCAACAAACTAAATGATCAAGTGCTAAGCTAACGAAATGGCTCAAGTCAATCACATCATTCTCCTAATGATGTGATCCCGTTAATCAAATAAAAACTCATGTCTATGGTTAGGAAACTTAACCATCTTCGATCAACGAGCTAGTCAAGTAGAGGCATACTAGTGACACTATGTTTGTCTATGTATTCACACATGTATTATGTTTCCGGTTAATACAATTCTAGCATGAATAATAAACATTTATCATGATATAAGGAAATAAATAATAACTTTATTATTGCCTCTAGGGCATATTTCCTTCAGTCTCCCACTTGCACTAGAGTTAATAATCTAGATTACACAGTAATGATTCTAACACCCATGGAGCCTTGGTGCTGATCATGTTTTGCTCGTGGAAGAGGCTTAGTCAGCGGGTCTGCCACATTCAGATCCGTATGTATCTTGCAAATTTCTATGTCTCCCACTTGGACTAAATCCCGAATGGAATTGAAGCGTCTCTTGATGTGCTTGGTTCTCTTGTGAAACCTGGATTCCTTTGCCAAGGCAATTGCACCAGTATTGTCACAAAAGATTTTCATTGGACCCCATGCACTAGGTATGACACCTAGATCGGATATGAAATCCTTCATCCAGACTCCTTCATTTGCCGCTTCTGAAGCAGCTATGTATTCTGCTTCACATGTAGATCCCGCCACGACGCTTTGTTTTGAACCGCACCAACTAACAGCTCCTCCGTTTAGTAAATATACGTATCCGGTTTGCGATTTAGAATCGTCCGGATCAGTGTCAAATCTTGCATCAACGTAACCATTTACGATGAGCTCTTTGTCACCTCCATATACGAGAAACATATCCTTAGTCCTTTTCAGGTATTTCAGGATGTTCTTGACCGCTGTCATGTGATCCACTCTTGGATTACTTTGGTACCTCCCTGCTAGACTTATAGCAAGGCACACATCAGGTCTGGTACACAGCATTGCATACATGATAGAGCCTATGGATGAAGCATAGGGAACATCTTTCATTTTCTCTCTATCTTCTGTGGTGGTCGGACATTGAGTCTTACTCAACTTCACACCTTGTAACACAGGCAAGAACCCTTTCTTTGCTTGATCCATTTTGAACTTCTTCAAAACCTTGTCAAGGTATGTGCTTTGTGAAAGTCCAATTAAGCGTCTTGATCTATCTCTATAGATCTTAATGCCCAATATGTAAGCAGCTTCACCGAGGTCTTTCATTGAAAAACTCTTATTCAAGTATCCCTTTATGCTATCCAGAAATTCTATATTATTTCCAATCAATAATATGTCATCCACATATAATATCAGAAATGCTACAGAGCTCCCACTCACTTTCTTGTAAATATAGGCTTCTCCAAAAGTCTGTACAAAACCAAATGCTTTGATCACACTATCAAAGCGTTTATTCCAACTCCGAGAGGCTTGCACCAGTTCATAAATGGATCGCTGGAGCTTGCACACTTTGTTAGCTCCCTTTGGATCGACAAAACCTTCTGGTTGCATCATATACAACTCTTCTTCTAGAAATCCATTCAGGAATGCAGTTTTGACATCCATTTGCCAAATTTCATAATCATAAAATGCGGCAATTGCTAACATGATTCGGACAGACTTAAGCATCGCTACGGGTGAGAAGGTCTCATCGTAGTCAATCCCTTGAACTTGTCAAAAACCTTTTGCAACAAGTCGAGCTTTATAGACAGTAACATTACCATCAGCGTCAGTCTTCTTCTTAAAGATCCATTTATTTTCTATGGCTCGCCGATCAACGGGAAAGTCAACCAAAGTCCACACTTTGTTCTCATACATGGATCCCATCTCAGATTTCATGGCTTCTAGCCATTTTGCGGAATCTGGGCTCACCATTGCTTCTTCATAGTTCGTAGGTTCATTATGATCTAGTAGCATGACTTCCAGAACAGGATTACCGTACCACTCTGGTGAGGATCTTACTCTGGTTGATCTACGAGGTTCGGTAGTAACTTGATCTGAAGTTTCATGATCATTATCATTATCTTCCTCACTAATTGGTGTAGGTGTCACAGAAACCGGTTTCTGTGATGTACTACTTTCCAATAAGAGAGCAGGTATAGTTACCTCATCAAGTTCTACTTTTCTCCCACTCACTTCTTTCGAGAGAAACTCCTTCTCTAGAAAAACTCCGAATTTAGCAACAAAAGTCTTGCCTTCGGCTCTGTGATAGAAGGTGTACCCAACAGTCTCCTTTGGGTATCCTATGAAGACACATTTCTCCGATTTGGGTTCGAGCTTATCAGGTTGAAGCTTTTTCACATAAGCATCGCAGCCCCAAACTTTCAGAAACGACAACTTTGGTTTCTTGCCAAACCACAGTTCATAAGGCATCGTCTCAATGGATTTCGATGGTGTCCTATTTAATGTGAATGCAGCCGTCTCTAAAGCATAACCCCAAAACGATAACGGTAAATCAGTAAGAGACATCATAGATCGCACCATATCTAATAAAGTACGATTATGACGTTCGGACACACCATTACGTTGTTGTGTTCCGGGTGGCGTGAGTTGCGAAACTATTCCGCATTGTTTCAAATGTAGACCAAACTCGTAACTCAAATATTCTCCTCCATGATCAGATCGTAGAAACTTTATTTTCTTGTTACGATGATTTTCAACTTCACTCTGAAATTCTTTGAACTTTTCAAATATTTCAGACTTATGTTTCATTAAGTAGATATACCCATATCTGCTTAAATCATATGTGAAGGTGAGAAAATAATGATATCCGCCACGAGCCTCAACATTCATGGGACCACATACATCTGTATGTATGATTTCCAACAAATCCGTTGCTCTCTCCATAGTACTAGAGAACGGCGTTTTAGTCATCTTACCCATGAGGCACGGTTCACAAGTACCAAGTGATTCATAATCAAGTGGTTCCAAAAGTCCATCAGTATGGAGTTTCTTCATGTGCTTTACACCGATATGACCTGAATGGCAGTGCCACAAATAAGTTGCACTATCATTATCAACTCTGCATCTTTTGATTTCAACATTATGAATATGTGTATCACTAATATCGAGATTCATCAAAAATAGACCACTCTTCAAGGGTGCATGACCATAAAAGATATTACTCATACAAATAGAACAACCATTATTCTCTGATTTAAATGAATAACCGTCTCGCATCAAACAAGATCCAGATATAATGTTCATGCTCAACGCTGGCACCAAATAACAATTATTTAGGTCTAATACTAATCCCGCAGGGAGATATAGAGGTAGCGTGCCGACCGCGATCACATCGACTTTGGAACCATTTCCCACGCGCATCGTCACCTCGTCCTTAGCCAATCTTCACTTTATCCGTAGCCCCTGTTTCGAGTTGCAAATGTTAGCAACAGGACCAGTATCAAAAACCCAGGTGCTACTGCGAGTATTAGTAAGGTACACATCAATAGCATGTATATCACATATACCTTTGTTCACTTTGCCATCCTTCTTATCCGTCAAATACTTGGGGTAGTTCCGCTTCCAGTGACCAGTCTGCATGCAGTAGAAGCACTAAGTCTCAGGCTTAGGTCCAGACTTGGGTTTCTTCTCCTGAGCAGCAACTTGTTTGCTGTTCTTCTTGAAGTTCCCTTTCTTCTTCCCTTTGCCCTTTTTCTTGAAACTGGTGGTCTTATTGACCATCAACACTTGATGCTCCTTCTTGATTTCTACCTCCGCGGCTTTTAGCATTGCGAAGAGCTCAGGAATAGTCTTATTCATCCCTTGCATATCATAGTTCATCACGAAGCTTTTGTAGCTTGGTGGCAGTGATTGAAGAACTCTGTCAATGACACTATCAATAGGAAGATTAACCCCCAGTTGAGTCAAGTGATTATGATACCCAGACATTTTGAGTATATGTTCACTGACAGAACTACTCTCCTCCATCTTGCAGCTATAGAACTTATTGGAGACTTCATCTCTCTCAATCCGGACATTTGCTTGAAATATTAACTTCAACTCCTGGAACATCTCATATGCTCCATGACGTTCAAAACGTTGTTGAAGACCCGGTTCTAAGCCGTAAAGCATGGCACACTGAACTATCGAGTAGTCATCAGCTTTGCTCTGCCAGACGTTCATAACATCTGGTGTTGCTCCTGCAGCAGGCTTGGCACTTAGCGGTGCTTCCAGGACGTAATTCTTCTGTGCAGCAATGAGGATAATCCTCAAGTTACGGACCCAGTCCGTGTAATTGCTACCATCATCTTTCAACTTTGCTTTCTCAAGGAACGCATTAAAATTCAATGGAACAACAGCACGAGCCATCTATCTGCAATTAAACATAGACAAGCAAGATACTATCAGGTACTAAGTTCATGGTAAATTTAAGTTCAATTAATCATATTACTTAAGAACTCCCACTTAGAAAGATATCCCTCTAATCCTCTAAGTGATCACGTGATCCAAATCAACTAAACCATGTCCGATCATCACGTGAGATGGAGTAGTATCAATGGTGAACATCAATATGTTGATCATATCTACTATATAATTCATGCTCGACCTTTCGGTCTCCGTGTTCCGAGGCCATATTTGTTATATGCTAGGCTCGTCAAGTTAAACCTGAGTATTCCACGTGTGCAATTGTTTTGCACCCGTTGTATTTGAACGTAGAGCCTATCACACCCGATCATCATGTGGTGTCTCAGCACAAAGAACTTTCGCAACGGTGCATACTCAGGGAGAACACTTTATACTTTGATAATTTAGTGAGGGATCATCTTATAATGCTACCGTCAATCAAAGCAAGATAAGATGCATAAAAGATAAACATCACATGCAATCAATATAAGTGATATGATATGGCCATCATCATCTTGTGCTTGTGATCTCCATCTTTGAAACACCGTTATGATCACCATCGTCGCCGGCGTGACACCTTGATCACCATCGTAGCATCGTCGTCGTCTCGCCAATCTTATGCTTCCACGACTTTCGCTACCGCTTAGTGATAAAGTAAAGCATTACAGTGCAATTACATTGCATACAATAAAGCGACAACCATATGGCTCCTTCCAGTTGCCGATAACTCGGTTACAAAACATGATCATCTCATACAATAAAATTTAGCATCATGTCTTGATCATATCACATCACAACATGCCCTGCAAAAACAAGTTAGACGTCCTCTACTTTGTTGTTGCAAGTTTTACGTGGCTGCTACGGGCTTAGCAAGAACCGTTCTTACCTACGCATCAAAACCACAATGATACTTTGTCAAGTTGGTGCTGTTTTAACCTTCGCAAGGACCGGGCGTAGCCACACTTGGTTCAACTAAAGTTGGAGAAATTGACACCCGCCAGCCACCTGTGTGCAAAGCACGTCGGTAGAACCAGTCTCGCGTAAGCGTACGCGTAATGTCGGTCAGGGCCGCTTCATCCAACAATACCGCCGAACCAAAGTATGACATGCTGGTATGCAGTATGACTTATACCGCCCACAACTCACTTGTGTTCTACTCGTGCATAACATCAACGCATAAAACCTAGGCTCGGATGCCACTGTTGGGGAAGGTAGTAATTTCAAAATTTTCCTACGCACACGCAGGATCATGGTGATGCATAGCAACGAGAGGGGAGAGTGTTGTCTACGTACCCTCGTAGACCGGAAGCGGAAGCATTAGCACAACGCGGTTGATGTAGTCGTACGTCTTCACGGCCCGACCGATCAAGCACCGAAACTACGGCACCTCCGAGTTCTAGCACACGTTCAGCTCGATGACGATCCCCGGACTCCGATCCAGCAAAGTGTCGGGGAAGAGTTCCGTCAGCACGACAGCGTGGTGACGATCTTGATGTTCTACCATCGCAGGGCTTCGCCTAAGCACCGCTACAATATTATTGAGGATTATGGTGGAGGGGGGCACCGCACACGGCTAAGAGAACGATCACGAAGATCAACTTGTGTGTCTAGAGGTGCCCCCCTGCCCGTGTATATAAAGGAGCAAGGGGGAGAGGCCGGCCGGCCCTTGGGGCGCGCCAAGGAGGGGGGAGTCCTCCTCCTAGTAGGAGTAGGACTCCCCTTTCCTAGTCCAACTAGGAAGAGAGAAGGGGGGAGGAAAGAGAGGGGGAGGGAGAGGGAAAGAGGGGCCGCGCCCCCCTCCCCTAGTCCAATTCGGACTCCCCATGCGAGGGGGCGCGCCACCTGCTGGGCTGCTGCCCTCTCTCTCCCCTCAAGCCCACTAAGGCCCAATACTTCCCCGGGGGGTTCCGGTAACCCTTCCGGCACTCCGGTTTTCTCCGAAATCACCCGAAACACTTCCAGTGTCCGAATATAGCCGTCCAATATATCGATCTTTATGTCTCGACTATTTCGAGACTCCTCGTCATGTCCGTGATCATATCCGGGACTCCGAACAACCTTCGGTACATCAAAATATATAAACTCATAATGAAACTGTCATCGTAACGTTAAGCGTGCGTACCCTACGGGTTCGAGAACAATGTAGACATGACCGAGACACGTCTCCGGTCAATAACCAATAGCGGAACCTGGATGCTCATATTGGCTCCTACATATTCTACGAAGATCTTTTATCGGTCAGACCGCATAACAACATACGTTGTTCCCTTTGTCATCGGTATGTTACTTGCCCGAGATTTGATCGTCGGTATCTCAATACCTAGTTCAATCTCGTTATCGGCAAGTCTCTTTACTCGTTCTGTAATACATCATCTTGCAGCTAATCTTATTAGTTGCAATGCTTGCAAGGCTTATGTGATGTGCATTACCAAGAGGGCCCAGAGATACCTCTCTAACAATCGAAGTGACAAATCCTAATCTCGAAATACGCCAACCCAACAAGTACCTTCGGAGACACCTATAGAGCACCTTTATAATCACCCAGTTACGTTGTGACGTTTGGTAGCACACAAAGTGTTCCTCCGGTAAACGGGAGTTGCATAATATCATAGTCATAGGAACATGTATAAGTCATGAAGAAAGCAATAGCAACAAACTAAACGATCAAGTGCTAAGCTAACGAAATGGCTCAAGTCAATCACATCACTCTCCTAATGATGTGATCCTGTTAATCAAATAATAACTCATGTCTATGGTTAGGAAACTTAACCATCTTCGATCAACGAGCTAGTCAAGTAGAGGCATACTAGTGACACTATGTTTGTCTATGTATTCACACATGTATTATGTTTCCGATCAATACAATTCTTGCATGAATAATAAACATTTATCATGATATAAGGAAATAAATAATAACTTCATTATTGCCTCTAGGGCATTGTCGGTGTCAAAACCAGCGAATCTCGGGTAGGGGGTCCCGAACTGTGCGTCTAGGCCAGATGGTAATAGCAGGCAAGGGACACGAAGTTTTACCCAGGTTCGGGCCCTCTTGATGGAGGTAAGACCCTACGTCCTGCTTGATTAATATTGATGATATGGTTAGTACAAGAGTAGATCTACCACGAGATCGGAGAGGCTAAACCCTAGAAGCTAGCCTATGGTATGATTGTTGTTCTGTATGTTGTCCTACGGACTAAAAACCCTCCGGTTTATATAGACACCGGAGAGGGTTAGGGTTACACAAAGTCGGTTACAATGGTAGGAGATGTACATATCCGCATCGCCAAGCTTGCCTTCCACGCCAAGGAAAGTCCCTTCCGGACACGGGACGAAGTCTTCAATTTGTATCTTCATAGTCCAGGAGTCCGGCTGAAGGTATAGTCCGGCCATCCGGACACCCCCTAATCCAGGACTCCCTCAGTAGCCCCTGAACCAGGCTTCAATGACGACGAGTTCGGCACGCAGTTTGTCTTCGGCATTGCAAGGCGGGTTCCTCCTCCAAGTACTTCATAGAAGATTTTGAACACAAAGATAGTGTCCGGCTCTGCAAAATAAGTTTCCACATACTGCCATAGAGAGAATAATATTTTCACAAATCTAATC
The DNA here is from genome assembly GCF_003073215.2 of Triticum urartu. Taxonomy (NCBI): domain Eukaryota; kingdom Viridiplantae; phylum Streptophyta; class Magnoliopsida; order Poales; family Poaceae; genus Triticum; species Triticum urartu. Next base: position 122,567,750 of record NC_053025.1, on the reverse strand, counting down.
TGCTGACGTATTCCGTAGTGTGATGCACCACGGCCAAGCCTTTATTTGAATCGTTTTATTATCCCACCTCAGCGCGTCATGCGAGGCAGTTTCCTTGGCACATCTTGTCGAAGCAGAGATCGTGTCCCCTTATTCCGGGATTCTTATCAATACGAGCGCGGGTAACCCAACCGCGCCATTGATTATGGCGCTTGGGGATAAGCGAGTTTTACCAGGCTGGTGGGGACACATAGTTGCGTCCACCCATATAAGGGGATAAGGATCCACCTTTTCACCTACGCCTTCTTCCTCCTTTGCCTATCCATTCTTGCGCACCCGAGCTCCAGCGCCCAAGTCCGCACTCCCCACCTCAACCTTCTCCAGCCATGTCCGGAGCGAGAGGCAAGTGGATGGTCTCCTCTGTTACGGAGGGACACATCAAAAGACTAAGGAAGGCCGGATACTTGTCTAACGACCTCGCGCACCGGCTTCCTAAAGAGGGGTAGCTCATCCCCACCCCTAGGCCCCATGAGAGGGTGGTGCTCCTCCCCCATTTCCTCCGCGGACTGGGCTTCCCTCTCCACCCATTTGTCCGGGGGCTCATGTTCTACTATGGCCTGGATTTCCATGATCTGGCCCCAAACTTTGTCCTCAACATCTCGGTGTTTATCGTCGTGTGCGAGGCTTTCCTCCGCATCCGCCCCCATTTCGGCCTATGGCTCAAGACTTTTAATGTCAAGCCGAAGGTGGTGCGCGGCAACCAGGCGGAGTGCGGAGGCGCCATGGTGGGAAAGATGCCCAACGTCTTATGGCTCGAGGGCTCCTATGTGGAGACCCTGAAGGGGTGGCAATCAGGGTGGTTTTACATCACCGAGCCGCGCGACCTTGAATGGGTCGCAGCCCCCGAGTTCCGATCCGGACCCCCTACGCGGTTCACCTCCTGGAAGGAGACGGGCCTGTCGTGGGGTAAAAAAGGAGAGCTGACCGGACTCCAAACATGCGTCCAAACCCTGGTGGACAAGAAGCTCAAACTTGTCAACATAGTCTAGGTTATGCTCATCCGCCGGATCCTCCCGTGTCAACAACGGGCTTTCAACCTGTGGGAGTTCGACCCGGCGCGGCACCGAACTCTGAGCAGGCTCTTCGACACGATGTACGAAGATGCCTGGAAGGTGCTTTTCAAGGGCGCCGAGGCCCCCGCATCCGCTACCGAGGATCACGGATTCAGTACGCAGCGCCACGCTCATGCGGTAAGCTATTTTTACCTTTTACAGGGTATCAGTTTTTCATAGTTTGAGTCCATGCGGGATCTAAGCTCCCTTACCTTTGACAGGACTGGCAGGAGACGTCCGGACAGATCAACTGTCTGGCTCCTTTGCCCGAAGGCCCAGCGGACGCTCGTTTGGCGAAGCTGCTGGTTCCGGCACCCCATGTGGTGCCAGAGAAGAAGGCTAAGAAGAAGGCCACGGGGACACGAAAGAGTGCCCGGCGCCTGGAGGTGTCGGATCCCTCATCCGATGACTCCAAGATGCACTCCTCCCATGAAGACGAGGAGGAAGAAGAGACCCCTCCCCCTCTAGCGGGGGAAGGGAAGAAAAGGAAGGCCGCCCCAACTGGGGAGGCCAAAGGGTCCAAGAAGGGGAAAACCCTTCCTCCGGACTACTCCACCGACGCCGACGACGGCGGAGAGGAGTGGCCGCTCAGGGCCAAGCCCCTGGCTAAATCGTAAGTATCCGGATACCGGAGTAATTCATAGCATTCATTTATTGCACAACTTTCCCTTATGTCGAATATGTTTATGCAGCCCACCCAAAGACCGGCTCGACACGCCGTCAAGCGGTTCACTGGACTCGTCGGATGTGAATTCGCTTCCGACGGCTTCCTCCCCCCGTCCTACGGACGACACCGAAGTGTTGTCCCAACAGGTTCCAAGCCAGGAGGAGGTGGTCCTGGAGGCGCCGCAAGGCGACCTCCCGGACCCCAGGAGTGAAGGGGATAGAACCCCCAGGGCTCCAAGTCCGGCTCTAGGCCGGACACCGCTCCGGAACCTTCAAAGGTTCCAGAGTCCGGCGGGCGACCTCCTTCCAAGAGGAGCAAGCCTACCGTGCCGGTGACCCCCGTCCAACCGGAGGCGCCGGACAATCTGTTGGAGGTGCTCGAAGGCGCCTTCATCGACGAGGAGCACCGCACCATTATGAGTGCGGTGGTCCAGAAGGTTCAGTCCGCCAAGAGCGGACTGACTAAAGCTTGTACTATCCTTTTAACAGGCTTTGAGGTAAGTAAAGAATGTGTAAATAATATTACCGCATAGACAGTAGCCCCTGATGCTCTGTTTGGCGTTCGGGAAGAAAAGCCGAATAGAGAATCAAATAAAATTCGCAGGAGTCTAATAAAAAGGAGTCAATACGCGTATGCAGGCTTCTCTGCTGGCGTCCGCACCACTGACTGCGGAAGTGGACACACTAAAGCAGAACCTCGAGCAGACCGAGCAAGAGCTCGAGCGTGCCAAGAAGCAGCTCAAGGAGAAGGAAGGTAAGAAATGCCTTGTTTTAAATATATATAAAAAGTGCAATTGCAAAAAAATGACAGGATTATCGTGGCTATTGTAGGGGCCACGTCTGAGGTGGCGACCCTTAAGCAAGCGCTGGTCGAGGCCGAGAAGAGGGCGGCCATGGAGCGCACCGAGCGGGAGAAGTATGAGGCCAAGGTTGGCAAGGTGCGGCAAGAGCTCCAGGCTCTCATGGAAAAACATGAGAGGTTGGAGCTTGACTCAAAGACGCGAGCGTCCGAGCTCGCGGTGGCCATTGAAAATGCCAAGTCTGCCAAGGCCGAATCCCAGAAGACCCTCCAGGAGTTGGATGAGGTGAAAAGGATAGCGGCGGGTAAGGCATTCTTTATGCAACGCAAACACATAAACGTAAGTTACTTGTTACTTACCAGAATCCGGAGCTCTCCAGGAGCATTCGCAGATCTTCCCCGTAGCGTGTCTGATGCCGCCGCATTCTATCGAGCCGAGGAGGGCAACTCGACAGAGAAGGTGTTCTGGTCTCAGTATGCTGAGGCCGGACACCCCATGCCCCTGAGTGACCAGCTGAAGCAACTAGTCGAGCTCCACAAGGCGGCCGAACAGGCCATGAAGGGCCTCATAGTTCAGCTGTGGCTTGGAGAGGCTCTGCCTGGGAGCTATTTCGGGCTGGTGCGGCGGCTGGTGGGGGCCTGTCCAAGGCTCGAAGTCATCATGTGCTCCATCTGCATTGAAGGTGCCCGTAGGGCCCTTGCCCGTGCTAAGGTGCACTCGGGCAAGCTGGATGCTGAGAAGCTTGTGAAGGACGGGCCACCACCGGGGAAGGAGCATCGCAAGCCCGAGAATTATTATAAGGATGTTCTGAAGGGTGCCTGCCTTATGGCAGACGAGTGTTCCAGGGATGTAATTTTTGACTAAAACTCGCTCGTTTTGTCCTGTGCGCTGAAAACTTGTTCATATGCGCTAAGCAATGCTGTTGGAATTTAAAATATTACCTTCTGTGCGGCTGTTTATCAATTCTGAGAGATGGCGAGTCGTCGGCTTTTGCCCCTGTGCCGCTAGTGCTGGGGTGTTCGGGGATAAACCTGAGCGCTCTTTTTCCCATGTTTGGGTCCTTCGAGGGAGGCGCTCAGCACAACGAATAAGGTAATCAGACTATAATGCTTGAACACTCTCACTTAGCCATAGAATTCTATAGTTTTAAATTTCGGCGAAGCCCCTGGTATTCAGAAGACCGAGTTCGGGGCGCTATCCACGCCTTGGCCGGACAGAGCCGACTCCTCGCTCTAAGCGGCATAAGTCTTTAAGGACTCGAAAAACCTCTCGAACAGCGACCAGCTCTCGCTTCATCATGACAGTCAGTTTTAGCTTTCTCTACCGAGGTGCTCGACCCAGCTCAACTGGGGCACAATCGCAGTAGTTATCCTAGTGCTACCTTAGCCGATATAGCAGAACGTAAGGCACCAAAACATAGGAGCCGGGCAAACCCAACTATTGACTCAAGACATGATTCGGAGCCGATGCATATAATGCTATAAGTTCGGGGTGCCGCACTTGTTAAAGTGTTCGGACGTCTCACACCATATTGAGGGGTACTAAAGCCCCTGGCGTATTTTGGCCGTACCAAAGTGTACGGGTGCAACATGTCGTTAAGGAACATATATTTCTAAAAAAAGAGTTAATGCAAAAATAGAAAGAAGCTATGCATTGTTTATTAAAAAGGGTTGCGATTAAAGCAAAACGATACAAATAATGCGATAAGCGAAAGGTTGGACTATTTTAACATGTCCGTTCCAGGGGCAGGCTGCGGAATGGTATGCGAAACAGGTATACTGCTCGTGATAGAGACCACCTGGGAGTTCCGTAATGCGGCATGGCGTGTCTGCTTCCCTGGTTCTTGCATTGTTTGTGCGGCAATTGAACTGCCGAACAGGCCTTCCGAAGAGTGGAGTCCTGAAAGTAAGAGAAAATTCAAAAATCGGCAGCCCCTGGTGCGGTTTAAGCCGTGTTTTGGGCGTGCCGTGATGGTGCCCCTCCCCCTGTACCCATGGTATTTCTAGAGCGTAGTTATGTACGCGAAGTATTGGTGTTGCATTTTTGCGAAGGCTGGGGTTGGGGCCGCATTGCTACGCCTGCTCGGAACGTGCCAGGCGGTCTTGTTGTAGGTTACTCCAGGCGCGCTTGTCGGTGTCCGGACGTTTAATGGCCGGACTGGAGAACTGCCTGGAGAGGCTGCTTTGTACTTCCGCTGCAAGGGCCGCGGTGTGCTCCTCCGTTCGGAGGGAGCGCTCGGTGTTTCCATTGACCGTAATTACTCCTCGAGGGCCTGGCATCTTGAGCTTAAGGCATGCGTAGTGTGGTACCGCATTGAACTTGGTGAATGTGGTTCGTCCGAGCAGTGTGTGATAGCCACTGCGGAATGAGACTATGTCGAAGATTAACTCCTCGCTTCGGAAATTATCCGGAGATCCGAAGACCACTTCAAGTGTGACTGAGCCTGTACAGTTGGCCTCTACACCTGGTATTACGCCTTTAAAGGTCGTTTTGGTGGGCTTAATCCTCGAGGGATCTATGCCCATTTTCCGCACTGTATCCTGGTAAAGCAGGTTCAGGCTACTGCCGCCGTCCATAAGGACTCTAGTGAGTTGAAATCCATCAATAATTGGGTCTAGAACCAATGCGGCGAATCCGCCATGACAGGTGCTAGTGGGATGGTCCCTTCGATCAAAGGTGATCGGGCAGGAGGACCATGGGTTGAACTTTGGGGCGACTGGCTCTATCGCGTATACGTCCCTTAACGTGCGCTTCCGCTCCCTCTTGGGGATGTGGGTTGCGTATATCATGTTCATCGTCCGCACTTGTGGGGGAAAACCCTTCTGTCCACTGTTGTTCGACGGCCGAGGCTCTTCGTTGTCATCGCTATGCAGCCCCTTGTCTGTATTTTTGGCATGTAACTTGCCTGCCTGCTTGAACACCCAACAATCCCTGTTGGTGTGATTGGCCGGCTTTTCGGGGGTGCCATGTATCTGGCACAAGCGGTCAAGTATTCGGTCCAAACTGGACGGGCCCCTAGGATTTCTTTTGAATGCCTTTTTCCGCTGAACGGATTTATAGCCTCTGAATCCGGCATTAACTGCCGTATCCTCAGCATTGTCGCCGTTAGTGCGGCGCTTCTGCTTGTTGCGACGCGACCTGCCACTACTGTCCCTGGTATCCGAATTACCAGGGTTCTTGGTCATATTGTTGCTACGAGCAAGCCAGCTGTCTTCTCCCGCGCAAAAGCGGGTCATGAGTGTCGTGAGTGCTGCCATGGATTTCGGCTTTTCCTGTCCAAGGTGCCGGGCAAGCCACTCGTCACGGATATAGTGTTTGAAGGATGCTAGGGCCTCAGCGTCCGGACAGTCGACTATTTGATTTTTCTTTGTTAGGAACCGTGTCCAAAATTGCCTGGCCGATTCCTCTGGCTGCTGAATTACGTGGCTTAGGTCATCGGCGTCTGGTGGCCGCACATAAGTGCCCTGGAAATTGTCGAGGAATGCGGCTTCCAGGTCCTCCCAACAACCGATTGATCCTGCTGGCAAGCTGTTAAGCCAATGCCGAGCTGGTCCTTTAAGCTTGAGTGGGAGGTATTTGATGGCGTGGAGATCATCGCCGCGGGCCATGTGGATATGATGGAGATAATCCTCGATCCATACCGCAGGATCTGTTGTGCCATCATATGATTCGATGTTTACGGGTTTGAAACCCTCGGGGATTTGATGATCCATTACTTCATCTGTGAAGCATAGTGGGTGTGCGGCGCCTCTATACTGGGCTATATCACAACGTAGCTCCATTGAGCTTTGTCTACGGTGTTCGGCCCTACCGGATTTGTGTCCGGCGTGACGGTTACCGTCTCGAGTCATGGGGCGCCCACGCGATCCGTAGATCGATCTTGTTTGCCTTGCCTTGTCCTCCAACATATCTCGCAGGACTGGCGCATTTTCCCGTGCCTTAGTATGGGGTGCGGCTTGAGTAGAGGGCCGAGAGGCCTCTCTATCGTGGCCACGAGGTGGCCGGTCGGACGTATCAAGTGCTGGTGATGTAGGTTTAAGTGCTTCCTCCTCTAATCGGGGTAGCAACCTGCGCTTTGGGTAGCTGTTGGAGGGGCGTTCGAGTTTATGCTCTTCGGCCACAAGGACTTCAGTCCATCTGTCGACTAGCAAATCTTGATCAGCTCTAAGTTGTTGCTGTTTTTTCTTGAGGCTTCTTGCCGTGGCCATAAGCCTGCGTTGAAAACGCTCTTGCTCGATGGGATCCTCTAGCACGACGAATTCGTCGTTGTCGAGGCTTGCCTCGTCTTCGGAGGGAGGCGTATAGTTATCGACCTCGACCTCTCTGTCTGCCGCTCTCTCGTGAGGGCTGGCTTCTCCATCCTCCTGTGCTGAATCTTGCTGGAGGGGGTTTTCTTTGGCACTCTCCGAAGTATTATTATCTCCCGTGCTAGAGTCACCGTATTTGCTTTGGCGGGATTTTGAGCGGCGCCGCTGACGCCGGCGCTTAGGCTGTTTCTTGGAGGGGTCATCCTCCGCTGTTCCATCGCCGTCTCCTTCTTTTGGGGTGTCCACCATGTGTATGTCATATGACGAGGTGGATTTCCAGGGCCCAATAGGCGCTGGTTCTTCATCGTCTCCTACATCGGCGTCCATACCGTCGATGTCTTCGAAGTCGAAGTCGAGCATGTCGGTTAAATCGTCGACAGTGGCTACAAAGTGGGTGGTGGGTGGGCTTTGAATTTCTTCATCGTCCGTATCCCAACCTTGCTGGCCGTAGTCCGGCCAGGGCTCTCCTGATAAAGAGAGAGACTTTAGTGTTTTCAGAATATCGCCGAAAGGCGAGTGCTGAAAGATGTCCGCGGCAGTAAACTCCATGATCGACGCCCAATCGGATTCGATCGGCAGGGGCGCGGAGGGTTCGGAGTCCGGAAAGGAGTCCGGCTCCTTGGAGTCATGAGTATCGCGGAGTGCGGGGCTGGCGTTCGGCTCGATCGCCGTTGGGATCGCAGCCCCTGAGGCGGCATCCAACCACCCGTCCTCGATCGACGCAGTTGGCTCCGAATTAAGGGTCGAAGCCGATGCGGGTGCGGCCTCCAGGGCATTGTTCAATGGCAGAGCTAGATCATGCTCGTCGTGACAGTGCGGCGCGCTCGGCAGTGGCTCGAATCCGTCGAGGATCAAGTCCCCGCGGATGTCAGCCGTGTAGTTTAAACTTCCAAATCTGACCTGACGGCCAGTGGCATAGCTTTCGATATGCTCCAGATGGCCAAGTGAATTGGCCCGCAGTGCGAAGCCGCCGAAGACGAAGATCTGTCCGGGAAGGAAGGTATCACCCTGGACTGCATCGCTATTGATGATCATAGGAGCCATCAAGCCTAACGGCGACGACACAGAGGAACTCTCAATGAAAGCACCAATGTCGGTGTCAAAACCGGCGGATCTCGGGTAGGGGGTCCCGAACTGTGCGTCTAGGCCGGATGGTAACAGGAGGCAAGGGACACGAAGTTTTACCCAGGTTCGGGCCCTCTTGATGGAGGTAAAACCCTACGTCCTTCTTGATTAATATTGATGATATGGGTAGTACAAGAGTAGATCTACCACGAGATCGGAGAGGCTAAACCCTAGAAGCTAGCCTATGGTATGATTGTTGTTCTGTATGTTGTCCTACGGACTAAAAACCCTCCGGTTTATATAGACACCGGAGAGGGTTAGGGTTACACAAAGTCGGTTACAATGGTAGGAGATCTACATATTCGTATCGCCAAGCTTGCCTTCCACGCCAAGGAAAGTCCCTTCCGGACACGGGACGAAGTCTTCAATTTGTATCTTCATAGTCCAGGAGTCCGGCTGAAGGTATAGTCCGGCCATCCGGACACCCCCTAATCCAGGACTCCCTCAGGCATATTTCCTTCAGTCGGAGCATTTATCCTGGTCACCAAGTCCACGTACATTCCATGAACACATAGAGAAGGTTGCATTACTCATGAGAAAGTTTCGTACACCAGGGTTTTTAAGACCGAACTATGACAGTTACACGGTAGCAAAAGGTAGACCGCATCGGTAAGACAGTACATGGTCGGACGATCACACGCGAGGGGCCAAAAGTACAGAGACACTACTAGCGAGAGAAAGGCGCGGACAACTGACGGCGGCGTGGAGTCGCCCCCCGCAGAGCAGAGCAGAGCTGGTGAAAGATCGTGGATGTCGCCTAGAGGGGGGGTGAATAGGCGCTTTAAAAATAATTATGGTTTAGGCTTGAACAAATGCGAAATAAACCTAGTGGTTAATTTGTCAAGCACAAAACCTACAACAACTAGGCTCACCTACGTGCACCAATAACTTATGCTAAGCAAGATAAACTACTAGGTGATAACAAGATATATGACAAGAAACAATATGGCTATCACAAGGTAAAGCGCATAAGTAAAGAGCTCGGGTAAGAGATAACCGAGGCACGCGGAGACGATGATGTATCCCGAAGTTCACACCCTTGCGGATGCTAATCTCCGTTTGGAGCGGTGTGGAGGCACAATGCTCCCCAAGAAGCCACTAGGGCCACCGTAATCTCCTCACGCCCTCGCACAATGCAAGATGCCGTGATTTCACTAAGGGACCCTTGAGGGCGGTCACCGAACCCGTACAAATGGCAACCCTTGGGGGCGGTCACCGAACCCGTACAGTTTGGCAACCCTTGGGGGCAGTCACCGGTACCCGTCAAATTGCTCGGGGCGATCTCCACAACCTAATTGCAGACCCTGACGCTTGCCTGGAGCTATACACCACAATGATTGAGCTCCGAACACCACCAACCGTCTAGGGCGCCAAGGCACCCAAGAGGAACAAGCTCTAGGGTGCCCAAACACCCAAGAGTAATAAGCTTCTCAAACTTCACTTCCACGTATCACCATGGAGAACTCAAACCGATGCACCAAATGCAATGGCAAGGGCACACGGAGTGCCCAAGTCCTTCTCTCCCAATCCCACCAAAGCAACTAATGCTAGGGAAGAAAATAAGAGGAAGAACGAAAGAAGAACACGAAGAACTCCAAGATCTAGATCCAAGGGGTTCCCCTCACTTAGAGGAGAAAGTGATTGGTGGAAACGTGGATCTAGATCTCCTCTCTCTTTTCCCTCAAAAACTAGCAAGAATCGTTGGAGGAATTTAGAGTTAGCAAGCTCGAAGAAGGTCAACAATGGGGGAAGAACACGAGCTAAAAGGATTAGGTTCATTGGGGAAGAAGACCCCCTTTTATAGGTGGGGAAAAATCCAACCGTTATGCTCACAGCCCGCACAGAGAGGTACTACCGCTCCAAGGAGCGGTACTACCGCTAGGGCAGAAGTACCCCTTTGAAAAACAACAGCGAGGAGGCAAAAGGCCAGAAGAACCGCTGGAGCGGTACTAAAGCTCGTCCTCACGGTACTACCGCTCGACCTCATGGTACTACCGCTCAACCTCATGGTACTACCGCTCGACCTCATGGTACTACCGCAAATGGTAGCAGTACTACTGCTTGCAAGCGGTACTAAAAAAATACATCCGGGCCTGCCACCGCAAGACTTGGGACGAGTTTTTGGTCCGGAGCGGTACTACCGCTGTAGGAGCCGCGGTAGTACTGCTCTGGAGCGGTAGTAAAAAATTACATCCGCTCCAATTCGCGATAGTACCGCTGCAGCCTTTTCAGAACACCAAAACTGCCACAACTTTTGCAAACGGACTCCGAATTCGATGAAACCAAGTTTGTTGGAAAGCTAGCGGCAAGGGCTAACACAATCTTGAAAGAAGTATCAATAAGAAGCAAATTAGAGAAGGCCCATAAGAAAATGGTGAGGACCCTTCCTCGGATAAGACCGGTAAAACCTACAACACCGAAAACATCATAGAAGACGCATGTGCGAACTCCGTTTTCGATGAAACCATTTGTTGGAAAGCTAGCGACAAGGGCTAACACAATCTTGAAAGAAATAACAATAAGAAGCAAATTAGAAAAGGCCCATAAGAAAATGGTGAGGACCCTTCCTCGGATAAGACCGGTAAAACCTACAACACCGAAAACATCATAGAAGACGCATGCGAACTCCGTTTTCGATGAACTCAAGCTTGTCATCAAGATGACCATAAGCTCTAAGACTCAACAAAGAGAACCAAACAAGAACCAAGAAACATGATGCAAGGATGCAATGGTTTGAGCTCTCGACGAACGATACGATCAAGCTACTCACTTGAGAGCCCCCCTTGATAGTACGGCTATCGATCCTATAACCCGGTCTCCCAACTACCACCATGAGACCGGTAAAATAGAAAACCTATCAAGGGCAAACCTTTGCCTTGCACATGATCCACTTGAGTTAGATGATGACGATCTTGTCCTCCTCAAGATGGACCACCTTTCTTGATTGCGTTGGGTCATGAAGACTAGATGATTGCTCCCCCATACTCCACTATGGGTGAGCCACTCTTCGGCACATCTTCACAAGTCCATTGACACCACAATTGGATGGCTGCTTCAAGCACTTGATCTCTTCGTGATTCTCCACTTGAAATTGCACACGGCAATCTTGATGACGATCACCACTTGATGTCATCCTTCCCATGGGTTGTATGATATCATCCTCTTGACACAAGCCCATGGACACGTACCTAACCCCACATAGACTCTCACATAGACCATGGGTTAGTACACAAAGTGCAATTGACAATGCTTACCATACCATGGGATCACTTGATCCCTCTCGGTACATCTTCTACACTTTGTGAGTTGATCAACTTGATTCACTCTTGACTTAGTCTTGATCAACCTTGAATCTTTCCAACTCTCTTCGTTTGGATGATGTCTTGAAGGTAAACATGAATGATCACACAATCTTCTTCTTCAAGACATGCTTGCAATAAGCTCAACTCTCAAATGACCAATCTTTGGATAATTCCTTGAATAGCACCTTGGTCGACACAAACTCTCCTTGAAACCAACACATGTACTCCAAGAAAAGCCTATGGACAAAACCTTCAAATATAACTGAAGGAAACCATTAGTCCATAAAGATTGTCATCAATTACCAAAACCAAACATGGGGGCACCGCATGTTCTTTCAATCTCCCCCATTTTGGTAATTGATGACAAGCACTTTCACGAGAGTTTATACAAGGAATTATGCATCACCAAGCAATGCAACAACCAATAATGCATGTGTATGAGATGCAAATGCTTAGGAACAAAACCAAAGCATGGAGAAAACTCTGAAGACTTCTCCACAAAACTCTCTGAAACTTCTCCCCCATTGCCATCGATTGCCAAAATGGGCGAAAAGCATAGAAGGCCAATATAAATTGTGTTCCTCCATAAATTGTGTACTTCTCAACAAGAGAGTGGAATGCAATACACATATCCAACAGTAATACTTGGAGGAAGACCAACTATATTGAGGCACCAAAATTGCTAAAGGAATGATATGCCGCAAGGACATAACAAAGAGAGAAACAAGCAATCAAGCAATCAAAAGATACCAATTGAAGCAAGCTATCAAAAGATACCAATTGAACCAACTAGGCCAAAGATCCTACGAGCTACATGAATAAAGGATATTATGATAAGAGAAAAGGAGTGTTCTAAAGAAACTAGAGAACCTCCCATGATTTGTGCACACATAAGAATTTTTGTATTTGGATACAAAGTGCACAAAATAGGACCATAGCTCCCCCATAATCAATAGAAACTTACAACAAGTGCAAGTGAGCATATAGGAAACTAAGCCTAGTACATGTAACAAACACATGGTTGAGCAATAAGTGAAAAAGGCAACTTAAGAATGGGCTCAACCAAAATGATGTGTGTGAGTCAAGGCAATGCACTTGAGAAGACTAATGTACGGATGAGCATTAAGCATCAATAAAGTCTTGAAAAAATGAGGCAACACAGTGCAAGGCCTATCATTCCCACATACAACTAGCAAATGGGTTCACAAGCTAACTAATAAGCATATAAAGAACCTATGCTTGTGACAACCCGTGGCGAAGATAGAAGATGAAAGCCTCATCAAGACGAGGGATACCAATTAAGATGGAAAAAGCCTCGTAGAGATAAGCATGAGGAAAATAATCTTCACCACACAAGAGTGCATCAAGATGCAACGAGATACGATACACACTCAAGGCAAAAGCTTTCATGGAGCCACCAAAGAAATAACATAAGAAAGGCAAGGTGGGCGTGAAAGAAAGGATATCATCTAGAGATGTAATTTCTCTCAAGTGTATAAGGTTCTAGGTAGACGAAATCATGATGATATATATCTACAAAGAAGGATGTACACCCGAAATAGTTACAACATGAAGGAACAAGATATCCAAACGGAAGTCATACATATACCAATAAGATATTTGCTTGAGAGCATAGCACAAGGCTAGATATGGTCTTATTGCATATAAATGAATTCCAACCACATGAACATCAGAGACATCACAACTAGCAACAAGACATCATTGTTGGGATGCTTTGAGAAAGGAAACAAGTATCACAAGAGAGAATGGATAACATGCCATGATACAACCTACGAAAGGTTGATGCAAGAAATGTGTGCATGAAGTAGATGATGATACTTGTTACCGAGATACCATTGGATGGATGTAGTAGATGCCAATTAAAGGTATATAGTAGTTCATTAATCATCCTAGCATGACTCCAATAAGCACATGGTGACACCACCTTCCTTGTGAGTGAGCCGAGCATCCAATGCATCTCCACTTGTTCCTAGAACAACAACACAAACAAAATGGTACCCAAACTCATTGGGACCAAAGAGTTAGAGAACCAACAACACATAGGACAAACTCCACATAAATATGTGCATATAGATATGAAAATGAATTTCATGCACATCTCATCCAATTTGAGACTTGGTGGAGTTCCCCCTATATATTGGGTCAAGAAAGAAAACATGCCAAAGAAACTACAAGAAGTAAATATGCATGCTCAAGACTTTCAAGAACCGAGACCAAAAGACAAAGAAATACCAAGCGAAGAAAAGATACCAAATGAATAAATCATCACTTGGAGGATATCCATAAAAGATACATTAAGGAATGAGATATCCATTGATACACTCAAAAAGAAAGATGTCAAACTCCCAAAAGAGAGGATGGTTCCAAACAAACCGAGCTCTCTACAAAGTTTCATGATGGCACAAGGTACCCAAAAGAAATGACTTGCCTTTTACCGACACACATTTGATAAGGATCACAAGATGAGTGTTTTAGAGAAAATAGGATAGCTCCCCCAAGACTAGTGCATTATAGAGAAATTGCATTTGAATACAAAATGCACAAGGTGGGATCACCACTTCCACTATATCTAGAAAACACTAGACAAGATCAAGAAATAAACAAGATCCACAAGTGGTATGGAAGACAAAGGGAGTTGACACAAACCTAGGAAAGAGATAAAGCAAATAAAAGCAAAGGCCAATGTAAAGATGATCAATAATTTCTACCACACATATGTGAGTACCAATTGTCAAAAGACAAGAAGTATTTGGAAATAATTCCCGGTGGTAGATAACAAGGATATCCGACATCATCTTCACACCAAACAAAAAGAAAATTGTAACTTGTAGAGCTAACATGCCACCTAGGAACAAGATAATTTACAATATCAACTCTAGGTGACAATATCTCAAATGTACACATTTCATAGGCTAGTAATATACACATAGCATATTACTCCCCCATAATGTGATACCAATTAAGGATAAACAAGAGGCAATTAAAGGATCCAACAAGAGATAACTAATGGACTATTTAGAATTTGAATTTCTCATGAGAAGACATACCACATAGCGACTAGATAAGCTTGCAATATAAATTCTAAGTGGTATTCCCCATGTACCCACCTTTATAGGATTGTGAAGTGCACAAAGCACATCACTCCCCCATAATGGGATATTCCATTAATCTCTCACAAGAGCCAACTAAGAAATAAACAAGATGCAAAAGGCTCAACGCATGACACACACGTACATGATGTGCAAACCAACACACACATACTTGATTGCTCAAGATAATCAAGTTGGAAGCACAACATATACAAACACATGCAAGGAACAAAGCCAAACATGCAAAGGGGCAAGTAACTTTCAATGTAAGAAATTTAAGCACGAGTTACCGCAAGGAGGAACATTGGATATAAGATAGAAACTTGATAATCCAAATGACTTGGCTTGAGACAATAAGAATGATGAATTCCCCTTAATTCTTCATAATGTAGCCAAGTCTCCAATGACCTCCAACATCACCTATTGATCAAGTTTGAGCTTGTTGGTACCCAACCAAGTTGGGTCCTAAGAGGTTAGTCACAATAGGCTTGGATACCCAAATGGTTCTTTGCTTCAAATCACTTTGAGTACCAACAAACTTGGCAACCACATTGCCAACCTTATCCTTCCCAAAAGAATAGACATCATCAATAATAATTGGGTTGGATAAGTTACCACTAGTGCATGAAGAAGCGAGGTGACCTTTCTCGCGACATAGGTAGCAACGTCTACTCTTCACTTTCTTCTCACTTGATTTCTCAACTTGAGAAGCATAAGCTTGAGTCTTCCTGGGAAGAGGCTTTTCTTCAACTTGAGGTTGAGAATGAGAGTGAACTTGTGGCCGCTTCCCTTGTTGCTTGTCACTAATGGGCTTCTTCTTCAATGGGCAAGATCTAACATGATGCCCTTCTACTTTGCACTTGAAGCAAACAATCTTGGCCGAATTCTTGACTTGTTCTTGGCCCTTCTTTTTGTTCACCTTGGACTTCTTATTCTTGTTGGAGTTGAATCCAAGTCCACCTTTGTCATTGGGGGATTTTTGCACACTCAAGATATTGTTGAGTGTGAATTTCCCTTCATGACTCTTTTCCAAGTCTTTCTTCAAAGAAGTGACTTGGGCCTTGAGCTCTTTGATTTCCTCTACATGGTTAGTCTCAACACAAGTACTAGAGGAAGTATAAGCTTCATCGTTAGAGCAACAAGGCAAGGAAAGCAATTCATCACAAGATGTACCAACATTATGCATGGATGAATCGCGAGGACTAGCACAAGGCAATATAGCATTTTGAATAAAAGTAGTGCTAGTATCCACATGAGGCTCACTAGATGTTACCTTAGCAAGCATGGACTCATGAGCTAACTTTAGCAAATTATGGGATACTAGAAGATCATCATGAGAGCTTGTGAGCTTTACATGATTTTCTTCCAATGTCCCATAATTGCTAGATAGCAACTCAAGTTGAGCCCTTAGCTCAACATTCTCCTTCAAAATGGATTCTTCACAAGAGATAGAGTTAGTAGCACAAGCATCATCATTAACAACAAGAGGAGAGGACACCTTGGAAAGCTCTTTTGAATACGAAGCTTTAAGTTGAGCATGAGACTCGGTGAGTTTGATGAGCTCACTCTTAATGACCCTTGAGCCATTTTCGAGGTGCTCAAAGTCCCCAAGGAGTTTAGCATGTGCAACTTCAAGCTCCTCATTTTTAATTTCAAAATCATTGGCCACCTCAAGAGCTCTATCACGAGATTCCCTCACTCTAGATAATTCTAGAGCAAAAGTCTCCCCAAGAGATTCCTTGGTGGTTTGTTCAAGTTCGAGAGCTTGGGAGAGGTCCGCGATCTCATTAGCGTAATCACGCTCATGACCTTCCATTTTATCAATGGTGACCTCATGCTCCTCAAGACGAGATTCCAACTCATCAATATATTTCTTGCCCTCAATGGCAATGGACATGATTTCCATGAAGTTGGAACGAGCAATTTTATTTTTATTAAGAGCTTTAAAAACCATTTCCCCCTTAATTTTTAAGGAGGCAACATTATCATTCTCTTCATCATTATCCTTATCATCATTAGCATCAACATCATCATCAAGAGACATATTGGGTTTCAAAGTAGGAGATACCTTTGAAGCCTTAGCCATAAGGCAAAAAGCAATAGATGATGATGTAGGATCCCTTGAAGCACCATTTAAAACCACATCTTGTTCCATTGAGTGTTGGGTTTCCTCTACATTGTTAGCACCACAACTTGAGGAAATACAAGCATTTTTATCATAGCAACAAGATATAGCAAGCATATCATCATGAGATTTAGTCAAACAATTTCTACAAGATATGCACGGACTATCAACACAAGCATGTGAAACATGTATGGTGCTCGAAGTGTTAAAGTCCAAAGAAGAAGCATTGCAATAAGATAGTGATGAAGGATCATCCACAATAAGCATACTATCATCATTGCAATGACCAACACTACTAACCATATCATTACCTTGTGGCAAACCACATGTAGGTGAAGTAGAAGAAGTTGAGAAGACTATACGGCCGGATGTGTAGGGAGAACAATCATCCCCACAAAACTTGGACACACCATATTTATCTTGAAGCTTTGTCCACAACTCATGAGCATCCCGGAACGGCATGAGTTGAAATATAACTACATTGCTCAAAGCATCGAAAATCACATTAGAAGCTTGAGCATTGAGATAAGAGTTTTTCTCATCCTCTAAAGATAATCTTAGGGGTTCCTTTGGAGGAGAAAAACCCATATCTACAATTCGCTCTAAATTTGGGTCCATGACCCTAAAGAGATTAAGCATGCGAATTACCCAAACATCAAAATTTGTGCAATCGAAACTAAGAGTGTTAGAGAATCCTAATCCCCTAGTCGGCATCTTTACTATCTAGGCGGTAAAGCCTAATAAAGAGAGACGAGGCTCTGATACCAATTGAAATATCGTGGATGTCGCCTAGAGGGGGGGTGAATAGGCGCTTTAAAAATAATTACGGTTTAGGCTTGAACAAATGCGGAATAAACCTAGTGGTTAATTTGTCAAGCACAAAACCTACAACAACTAGGCTCACCTATGTGCACCAACAACTTATGCTAAGCAAGATAAACTACTAGGTGATAGCAAGATATATGACAAGAAACAATATGGCTATCACAAGGTAAAGCGCATAAGTAAAGAGCTCGGGTAAGAGATAATCGAGGCACGCGGAGACGATGATGTATACCGAAGTTCACACCCTTGCGGATGCTAATCTCCATTTGGAGCGGTGTGGAGGCACAATGCTCCCCAAGAAGCCACTAGGGCCACCGTAATCTCCTCACGCCCTCGCACAATGCAAGATGCCGTGATTTCACTAAGGGACCCTTGAGGGCGGTCACCGAACCCGTACAAATGGCAACCCTTGGGGGCGGTCACCGAACCCGTACACTTTGGCAACCCTTGGGGGCGGTCACCGGTACCCGTCAAATTGCTCGGGGCGATCTCCACAACCTAATTGCAGACCCCGACGCTTGCCTGGAGCTTTACACCATAATGATTGAGCTCTGAACACCACCAACCGTCTAGGGCGCCAAGGCACCCAAGAGGAACAAGCTCTAGGGTGCCCAAACACCCAAGAGTAATAAGCTTCTCAAACTTCACTTCCACGTATCACCGTGGAGAACTCAAACCGATGCACCAAATGCAATGGCAAGGGCACACGGAGTGCCCAAGTCCTTCTCTCCCAATCCCACCAAAGCAACTAATGCTAGGGAAGAAAATGAGAGGAAGAACGAAAGAAGAACACGAAGAACTCCAAGATCTAGATCCAAGGGGTTCCCCTCACTTAGAGGAGAAAGTGATTGGTGGAAACGTGGATCTAGATCTCCTCTCTCTTTTCCCTCAAGAACTAGCAAGAATCATTGGAGGCATTGAGAGTTAGCAAGCTCGAAGAAGGTCAACAATGGGGGAAGAACACGAGCTAAAAGGATTAGGTTCATTGGGGAAGAAGACCCCCTTTTATAGGTGGGGAAAAATCCAACCGTTATGCTCACAGCCCGCACAGAGCGGTACTACCGCTCCAAGGAGCGGTACTACCGCTAGGGCGGAAGTACCCCTTTGAAAAACAACAGCCAGGAGGCAAAAGGCCAGAAGAACCGCCGGAGCGGTACTACTGCTCGTCCTCATGTTACTACCGCTCGACCTCACGGTACTACCGCAAATGGTAGCAGTACTACTGCTTGCGAGCGGTACTAAAAAAATACATCCGGGCCTACCACCGCAAGACTTGGGACGAGTTTTTGGTCCGGAGCGGTACTACCGCTGTAGGAGCCGCGGTAGTACTGCTCTGGAGCGGTAATAAAAAATTACATCCGCTCCAATTCGCGGTAGTACCGCTGCAGCCTTTTCAAAACACCAAAACTGCCACAACTTTTGCAAACGGACTCCGATTCGATGAAACCAAGTTTGTTGGAAAGCTAGAGACAAGGGCTAACACAATCTTGAAAGAAGTATAAATAAGAAGAAAATTAGAAAAGGCCCATAAGAAAATGGTGAGGACCCTTCCTCGGATAAGACCGGTAAAATCTACAACACCGAAAACATCATAGAAGACGCATGCGAACTCCGTTTTTGATGAAACCAAGTTTGTTGGAAAGCTAGCGACAAGGGCTAACACAATCTTGAAAGAAATAACAATAAGAAGCAAATTAGAAAAGGCCCATAAGAAAATGGTGAGTACCCTTCCTCGGATAAGACCGGTAAAACCTACAACACTGAAAACATCATAGAAGACGCATGCGAACTCCGTTTTTGATGAACTCAAGCTTGTCATCAAGATGACCATAAGCTCTAAGACTCACAAAGAGAACCAAACATGTAACGCCCCGAGACCGATGTGCCAGGTGTCGTTCAGTTATTTGTTGTCGTTGCCGTGTCATTCTCTTGCGTGTTGCATCTTATCATGTCATCATGTGCATTGCATCATCATGTTTTTAAAACTTGCATTTGTCCGGGTTCTCCGAGTTCTCTTTATCCGTTTTGAGCCCAGACACACTTGCACGCGCCCGCGGCATGTCCGAAATATTATTTTATAAGTGGCCGGAAAATGTTCTCGGAATGGGATGAGATTTGACGTGTGGTCTTATTATAGTGTAGACAGACCGCCTGTCAAGTTTCATCGCAATCGGAGTTCGTTTGACGCCCCAACGGATAAATATAGCGGCAATAGTAGCCGGTCAAAACGTCGGACGTTTTCGGTCTCCGGAAATAGTCGCCGGGCCTCCCTCTCTTCTCTTCTCTCAGCTCGAGACCGTCTACACAGCCCACTACTCACCGCCAGGCCCTACCTAACCTCTCTCGTCAGCCCGCGACCCTCCTCGCGCGCGCCCGAAAGTTGTCCCGGACCCAAACCGAGCTGTCGCCACCGTTGTATCTGGATCATCCCCAAACGTCTACAAAACGTCACCATTTTCTTATTTGGACTTCCTACCTATTTTATTCGCGATCGTCCGATTGCGATCGGAGGGTCCTAGTAGCCCCTA
This sequence comes from Triticum urartu, assembly GCF_003073215.2. Taxonomy (NCBI): domain Eukaryota; kingdom Viridiplantae; phylum Streptophyta; class Magnoliopsida; order Poales; family Poaceae; genus Triticum; species Triticum urartu. The sequence goes on along the minus strand of NC_053025.1, from coordinate 122,547,871 downwards.
ACCAAAAATCCAGCGCTCTATATATAGACCAATCCCCTAGGCAGCAACCCTAAATTCTAGCCCTCTTGTCCCATCGCGCCGCCACCTACCTTTCTTCCTCGGGTTCTTCCCTGATCCAGATCCACCTCGTTTCCTGCAGCCTCCTCCCTCCTCGGATCAGCCGCCGCCACCCATCAAATCCGTGCATCCGCAGCGCCACCCACCTCCCTCGTTTTCTTCACTGGACCAATCCCGTAGCCTCCTCCCGATTCACCAGTCAGCCACCACCATAATCTCAAATCCATCGATCCACCCAACCACGCATCTTGCTCCTCCTGTGCATCCCGCCTTCGCCCGCCGTGCCTCGTCGGACCGGCCTTGCCGGAGACCAGCGCAGCTCACGCCTCCAGCCATCCCCGTCGAGCCGTCGGCGTCCTCCAGCAGAGCCGCGCCCTTCCTCTCCAACCTCCCCTCGTCCAGGAGCCGAGCGCCTCGATCCATCCTCACGCCCGAGGCCTCCCTGCCGACCTCGCCGACCCAGCAAGCCATGGGCGCCCGAAGCATGGACTCCCGCTGCCTCGGCCCAATCTAGACCGGATCCCCTCTCCTCCGCCGCCCTTGACCGCTCCTGCCGGATCCCGCCGGCTGAGCCCCGTCCCCGGCCACCGGTGCCCTCGCCGGAGACCACCTGCATCACCAGCCGCTGCCCCTGCTTCCTCTCGTTGGGGACAGACGAGCGCCACGACCGCTTCAGCCGCTGCTCTGCTTCCGTTGACCGCAGCCGCCCACGGCCCAGCTTCGCAGCGCCACCCTGCCCAGCGACGGATTCAGATGGGCTTGGCCCAATGTGAGAACCCCCCAGCGCCCCCCTGTTGTCTTTTTCCTTCCCTGCTGATGGGCTTTCCCCAGATTCGGCCCGCATTGTTTTTTTTCCTGCCAGGACGATTTTATCTAATTTCCAGGAGATTACAGTTTTGCAGAAACCCCCTAGACTACATGCATATAATAACTCACAATTGGTGCATCGGATTAAAATGATTTATATATGAAACTTGCTCAGAATTTTGTGTAGATTAACAATATCCAACTTTCATCTATGTTTGAAATGTTTAAAATGTTGTTTGCATTAATTTGCTCCTATGCCATGTTAAAATGATTTATTTCATAACTAATTAACCGTAATTCGGATTTTAATAAACTTTATATGTGAAGGGGGTAGAAAAATGCCTAGTTTAACATGGTGACCTTTATTTGCATATTCAACAACTCTAAAATAATGTTTAGGGCAGAACAGTACCAAACCTTAAATTATGCATATGAGGATTTTCCGGAATTGTTGTTCGTTGCTTCCGGCCTCATTGAAACTTGCCTAGATTAGATAGTTTCATCATGCTTCCCCTCTTGCCATGTTAATCAACATTTAATATTGTTGGGGTACATAAACGAGAGAGAACTAAAAAATTGATGGGGTGTTCCGTCAATATGCAACGAGTTGCATATTGAGCTCCACTTAACTTGTAGTGTTGATTGTGTATTTGGCCATGCCATGCCTCTTTAAACCGGACATGCATCATACTTGATTGTGCATTATGCCATGATTATGTGGTGGTTGTTTACTATGTTGTTTGCTCTTTTCCGGTGTTTGCTTCTTCGGGTTGATTCCGGTAACGTCGTTTGTGTGAGGACCTGTTCGTCTACGTCCGTTTGTCTTCTTCATGGACTCGTTCTTCTTCCTTGCGGGATTTCAGGCAAGATGATCATACCCATGAAATCACTACTATCTTTGCTATGCTAGTTTGCTCGCTCTTTGCCATGCCAATGCTACGATGCCTACCATTTGCTTGTCAGCCTCCCAATTGCCATGTAAAACCTCTAAACCACCATGTCCTAGCAAACCGTTGATTGGCTATGTTACCGCTTTGCTCAGCCCCTCTTATAGCGTTGTTAGTTGCAGGTGAAGATTGAAGTTTGTTCTTTGTTGGAACATGGAGATGTTGTTTCCTTTTTGGAGCATGTTTACTTGTTGGGATATCACAATATATCTTATTTAATTAATGCATCTATATACTTGGTAAAGGGTGGAAGGCTCGGCCTTATGCCTGGTGTTTTGTTCCACTCTTGCCGTCCTAGTTTCCGTCATATCGGTGTTATGTTCCCGGATTTTGCGTTCCTCACGCGGTTGGGCTATAATGGGAACCCCTTGACAGTTCGCCTTAAGTAAAGCTTTTCCAGCAATGCCCAACATTGGTTTTACCATTTGCCACCTAGCCTTTTTTTCCCTTGGGAGTCGCACATCCCGAGGGTCATCTTATTTTAACCCCCCCGGGCCAGTGCTTGTCTAAGTGTTGGTCCGAACTGAGTAGACTGCAGGGCCACCTCGGGGAAACTTGAGGGCTGGTTTTACTCGTAGGATGTCTCATCCGGTGTTGCCCTGAGAACGAGATATGTGCAGCTCCCATCAGGATGTCGGCACATCGGACGGTGTTGCTGGTTTAGTTTTACCCTGTCGAAATGTCTTGTTGTACCGGGATACCGAGTCTAATCGGAACGTCTCGGGTGGAGGTCTATTCCTTCGTTGACCGTGAGAGCTTGTGATGGGCTAAGTTGGGACACCCCTGCAGGGATTTGAACTTTCGAAAGCCGTGCCCGCGGTTATGGGCAGATGGGAATTTGTTAACGTCCGGTTGTAGAAAACCTGAACTTAACCTTAATTAAAATGAATCAACCGCGTGTGTAACCGTGATGGTCTGTTTCCGGTGGGGGCCGGGAAGTGAACACGGTTGTTGGAGTTATGCTTGACGTAGGTTGTTCTAGGATCACTTCTTGATCATACTTTTATCGACCGTGCTTTGCCTTCTCTTCTCGCTCTCATTTGCGTATGTTAGCCACCATATATGCTAGTCGCTTGCTGCAGCTCCACCTCATACCTTGACCTTTCCCATAAGCTTAAATAGTCTTGATCGCGAGGGTGCGAGATTGCTGAGTCCCTGTGGCTCACAGATACTTCCAAAACCAGCTTGCAGGTGCCGATGAGACCATGCAGATGCCGAAACCAAGCTCAGGAGGAGCTCGATGAAGATCTTGTCCTTTGTGTTGTTCCGTTTCCAGTTGATCAGTAGTGGAGCCCAGTTGGGGTCGATCGGGACCTTTGTCGCATTTGGGGTTCTTCTTTTATTTTGGTTCCGTAGTCGGACCATGAGTGTATTTGGTTGATGTAATGTTTATTCATGTAATTGTGTGAAGTGGCGATTGTAAGCCAACTATGTAATCTCTTTCCCTTATGATATTACACGGGTTGTGTGAAGATTAGCTCACTTGCGACATATGCCTTCAATGCGATTATGCCTCTAAGTCGTGCCTCGACACGTGGGAGATATAGTCGCATCGAGGGTGTTAGAAAACAAGAACCAAGAAACATGATGCAAGGATGCAATGGTTTGAGCTCTCGATGAACAATACGATCAAGCTACTCACTTGAGAGCCCCCCTTGATAGTACGGCTATCGATCCTATAACCCGGTCTCCCAACTACCACCATGAGACCGGTAAAATAGAAAACCTATCAAGGGCAAACCTTTGCCTTGCACATGATCCACTTGAGTTAGATGAAGACGATCTTGTCCTCCTCAAGATGGACCACCTTTCTTGATTGCGTTGGGTCGATGAAGACTAGATGATTGCTCCCCCATACTCCACTATGGGTGAGCCACTCTTCGGCACATCTTCACAAGTCCATTGACACCACAATGGATGGCAGCTTCAAGCACTTGATCTCTTCGTGATTCTCCACTTGAAATTGCACACGACAATCTTGATGACTGAGGGAGTCCTGGATTAGGGGGTGTTCGGGTAGCCGGACTATACCTTCAGCCGGACTCCTGGACTATGAAGATACAAGATTGAAGACTTCGTCCCGTGTCTGGATGGGACTTTCCTTGGCGTGGAAGGCAAGCTTGGCGATGCGGATATTCAAGGTCTCCTACCATTGTAACCGACTCTGTGTAACCCTAACTCTATCCAGTGTCTATATAAACCGGAGGGTTGTAGTCCGTAGGCAATCAACCCCATATACAACAATCATACCGTAGGCTAGCTTCTAGGGTTTAGCCTCCTTGATCTCGTGGTAGATCTACTCTTGTACTACCCATATCATCAATATTAATCAAGCAGGACGTAGGGTTTTACCTCCATCAAGAGGGCCCGAACCTGGGTAAAACATCGTGTTCCCTGCCTCCTGTTACCGTCCGGCCTAGACGCACAGTTCGGGACCCACTACCCGAGATCCGCCGGTTTTGACACCGACATTGGTGCTTTCATTGAGAGTTCCTCTATGTCGTCGCCTTTAGGCCCGATGGCTCCTTTGATCATCAACAACGATGCGGTCCAGGGTGAGACTTTGCTCCCCGGACAGATCTTCGCTCTGCGGGCCAATTCGCTCGGCCACCTGGAGCAGATCGAAAGCTACGCCCCTGGCCATCAAGTTAGGTTCGGAAGCTTAAACTACACGGCTGACATCCGCGGAGACTTGATCTTCGATGGGCTCGAGCCACGGCCAAGCGCGCCGCACTATCTCGAGGGGCATGATCTAGCTCTGCCCCCGGACAGTGTCCTGGAGGCCGCACACGCATCGGTTCCGACCCCTAACTCGGAGCCTATTGCGCCAATCGAGGATGAGCGGTTGGACGTCACCTCGGGGGCTGCGATCCCGAAAGCGATCGAGCCGAACGCTAGCCCCGCACTCCGCACGACCCGTGACTCCGAGGATCCGGACTCCTCCCCGGACTCCGAACCCCCCGTGCCCCTGCCAATCGAATCCGATTGGGCGCCGATAATGGAGTTCACCGCCGCAGACATCTTTCAGCATTCGCCTTTTGCGACATCCTGAATTCTCTTAAGTCTCTCTCTTTATCAGGAGAGCCCTGGCCGGACTATGGTCAGCGAGGGTGGGATACGGACGATGAAGAAATTCAAAGCCCACCCACCATTCACTTTGTAGCCACTGTCGACGATCTAACTGACATGCTTGACTTCAACTCCGAAGACATCGACGACATGGACGACGATGTAGGAGACGAACAGGAACCAGCACCTGTAGGGCGCTGGAAGGCCACCTCGCCATATGACATATATATGGTGGATACTCCAAAAGATGGAGATGGCGATGGAACAGTGGGGGGATGACGCCCCCAAGAAACAGCCAAAGCGCCCACGTCAGCGGCGCCGCTCTAAATCCCGCCAAAGCAAAAACGGTGATTCCGGCACGGGAGATAATACTACCCCGGGTAGCGCCGAAGAACACCCACCTCAGCAAGATTCGGCACAGGAAGATGGAGAAGCCAGCCCTCATGAGAGAGCGGCAGACCGAGAGGTCGAGGATGATAACTATACGCCCCCCTCCGAAGACGAGGCAAGCCTCGATGATGACGAATTCGTCATACCATCAGACCCCGCCGAACAAGAGCATTTTAAACGCAGGCTTTTAGCCACGGCAAGCAGCCTCAAGAAAAAGCAGCAACATCTTAGAGCTTCCCAAGATTTGCTAGCTGACAGATGGACTGAAGTCCTTGCGGCCGAAGAGTATGAACTCGAACGCCCCTCCGAGAGTTACCCGAAGCGCAGGCCGCTACCCCGATCAGAGGAGGAAGCACCTACATCACCAGCGCATGACATGGCAGACCGGCCACCTCGCAGCCGCGACAGAGAGGCCTCTCGGCCCTCCACCCAAGCCATGCCCCGACGCCGCTCAACTAAGGCACGGGAAAATGCGCCCGACCTACGAGACATACTGGAGGATAAGGCAAGACAAACAAGATCGATCTACAGATCGCGCAGGCGCCCTACGGCATGTGACAATGATCTTCACTCCGGATACAACAAATCCGGTCGGGCCGAACATAACAGACATAGCTCTTCCGAGCTGCGTCGTGATATAGCCCAGTACAGAGGCGTCGCACACCCGCTATGCTTCACGAATGAAGTAATGGATCATAAAATCCCAGAGGGTTTCAAACCCGTAAACATCGAATCATACGATGGCACAACAGATCCGGCGGTATGGATCGAGGATTATCTCCTTCACATCCACATGGCACGCGGCGATGATCTACACGCCATCAAATACCTCCCGCTCAAACTTAAAGGACTGGCCCGGCATTGGCTTAACAGCTTGCCAGCAGACTCAATCGGTTCTTGGGAGGACCTGGAAGCTGCATTCCTCGACAACTTCCAGGGCACTTACGTGCGACCGCCGGATGCCGACGACTTAAGCCACATAATTCAGCAGCTAGAGGAATTGGCCAAACAATTCTGGACACGGTTCCTAACAAAGAAAAACCAGATAGTCAACTGTCCGGACGCAGAGGCCCTAGCAGCCTTCAAGCATAACATCCGCGACGAGTGGCTTGCCCGGCACCTGGGACAGGAAAAGCCGAAATCCATGGCAGCCCTCACGACACTCATGACCCGCTTTTGCGCGGGAGAAGACAGCTGGCTAGCTCGCAGTAACAACTTATCAAAGAACCCCGGTAATTCGGATACCAAGGACAAAAGTGGCAGGACACATCGGAATAAGCAAAAACGCCGCGTTAACAGCGACAGCAATGAAGACACGGCAGTCAATGCCGGATTCAAAGGCTACAAATCCGGTCAGCGGAAAAATCCATTCAAAAAGAATACTCAGGGCCCGTCCAGTTTGGACCGAATACTCGATCGCTTGTGCCAGATACATGGCACCCCCGAAAGGCCAGCCAATCACACTAACAGGGATTGTTGGGTGTTCAAGCAGGCAGGCACGTTAAGGGTCGAAAACAGAGACAAGGGGCTGCACAGCGACGACGAGGAGCCCAAGCCGCCGAACAATAATGGACATAAGGGCTTTCCCCCACAAGTGCGGAGGTGAACATGATATACGCAACCCACATTCCCAAGCGGGAGCGGAAGCGTGCGCTACGGGACGTATACACGATGGAGTCAGTCGCCCCAAAGTTCAACCCATGGTCCTCCTGCCCGATCACTTTTGATCGAAGGGACCATCCCACTAGCATCCGTCATGGTGGCTTCGCCACATTGGTTCTCGACCCAATCATCGACGGATTTCATCTCACAAGAGTCCTCATGGACGGTGGCAGTAGCCTGAACCTGCTTTATCAGGATACAGTGCGGAAAATGGGCATAGATCCCTCAAGGATTAAGCCCACAAGAATGACCTTTAAAGGCGTTATACCAGGTGTAGAAGCCAACTGTACAGGCTCAGTAACACTTGACGTGGTCTTCGGATCCCCGGACAATTTCCGAAGCGAAGAGTTAATCTTCGATATAGTCCCGTTTCGCAGTGGCTATCACGCCCTGCTCGGACGAACCGCCTTCGCAAAGTTCAATGCGGTGCCGCACTACGCATATCTCAAGCTCAAGATGCCAGGCCCTTGAGGAGTAATTACGGTCAACGGAAACACCGAACGCTCCCTCCGTACGGAGGAGCATACGGCGGCTCTCGCAACGGAGGTACAAAGTAGCCTTCTCAGGCAATTCTCCAGTCCGGCCATTAAAAAGCCAGACACTGCCAAGCACGCCTGGAGTAACCCACAGCAGGACCGCCTGGCACACTCTGAGCAAGCGTAGCAATGCGGCCCCAACCCCAGCTTTCGCGACATAGCGAAACTAGTACCTCGCGTACATAACTACGCCCTTGAAATACCATGGGCATAGGGGAACGGGCACAATAACGGCACGCCCAAAATACGGCTTAAAACGTACTAGGGGCTGTCGGATTCTTTTTTTTTAATTTTTTCTTACTTTCAGGACTCCATACTTTGGACGACCTGTTCGGCAATTCGACTGCTGCACAAACGATGCAAGATCCAGGGAGGCAGACAAGCCATGCCGCATTATGGAACTCCCAGGTGGTCTCTATTACGAGCGGTATACCTGTTTTAAATACAATTCCGCGGCCTGCCCCTGGTCAGGACATACTGAATAGTCCAATATCTTTTGCTTACCGCATTATTTGTATCATTCGGCTTTGATAAATAGCCTCTCTATAAACAATGCTTAGCTTCTTGTCTATTTTTTTGCATTATCTTCTTTTCACATTTATGTTTATTAAATGACATGATTGCACCCGTACACCATGGTACGGCAAACACGCCAGGGGCTTCAGCACCCCTCATAATGGTGTGAGAAGTCCGTACACTTTCACAAGTGCGGCACCCCGAACTTATAGCACTATATGCATCGGCTCCCAATCATGATTTGGGTCAATAGTTGGGTTTGCCCGGCTCCTATGTTTTGGTGCCTTACGTTCCGCTCTATTGGCTAAGGTAGCACTAGGAGAACCACTGCGATTGTGCCCCGGTTCAGCTGGGTTAAGCACCTCAGTGGAGAAAGCTAAAACTGACTGTCATGATGAGGCGAGAGACCGGTCGCTGTTCGAGAGGTTTTTCGAGTCCCTAAAGACTTATGCCGCTTCGAGCGAGGAGCTGGCTTTGTCCGGCCAAGGCGTGGATAGCGCCCTGAACTCGGTCTTCCAAACTAGGGGCTTCGCCGAAATTTAAAATTATAGAGTTCTATGGCTAAGTGAGAGTGTTCAAGCATTATAGTCCGATTGCCTGGTTCGTTGTGCTGAGCGCCTCCCTCGAAGGACCCAACTATGGGAAAAAGAGCACTCAGGTTTATCCCGAACACCCCAGCACTAGTGGCATGGGGGCAGAAGCCGATGACTGGCCATCTCTCAATTTTTTGATAAACGGCCGCACAGAAAGTAATATTTTAAATTCAATAAGCATTGCTTAGCGCATGTGAACAAGTTTTCAGCGCACAGGATAAACACGAGCGAGTTCATTCAAAAATCACATCCTTGGTACATTCATCCACCACAAGGCGGGCACCTGCAAGAACATCCTTGTAGTAGTTCTCGGGCTTGTGATGCTCCTTCCCCGGCGGCGGCCCATCCTTCACAAGCTTCTCACCGTCCAGCTTACTCCAGTGCACCTTCACATGGGCAAGGGCCCGACGGGCACCTTCGATGCAGACGGAGCGCTTGATGACCTCGAGCCTCGGACGAGCCTCCACCAGCCGCCGCACCAGCCCGAAATAGCTCCCAGGCAGGGCCTCTCTGGGCCACAGCCGAACTATGAAGCCCTTCATGGCTTGTTCGGCCGCCTTGTGGAGCTCGACCAGCTGTTTCAGCTGGTCGCTCAAAGGCACAGGGTGTCCGGCCTCAGAATACTGAGACCAGAACACCTTCTCCGTCGAGCTGCCCTCTTCAGCTCGGTAGAATGCGGCGGCGGCGGATACGCTGCGGGGAAGATCTGCGAATGCCCCTGGAGAGCTCCGGATTCGGGTAAGTAACAAGTAGTTTACTTTTATATTTCTACTTTGCATGAAGAATGCCTTACCCGCTGCTATCTTCCTCATCTCCTCCAACCCTTGGAGGGCCTTTTGGGCTTTGGCCTTGGCAGACCTGGCAGTCTCAACGGCCGTCGCGAGCTTGGATGCTTGCGCCTTTGACTCAAGCTCCAAACTCTCATGTTTTTTCATGAGAGCCTGAAGCTCTTGCTGCACCTCGCCGACCTGAGCCCCAAGTCTATCTCGCTCGGTGCGCTCCGCGGCCATTTTCTTTTCGGCCTCAGAAAACGCCTGCTTAAGGATTGCCACCTCAGTCGTGGCCCCTACAATAAGCAGTACAATCCTGTTACTCTTTTTTGCAATCAAGCCTTTTTATAGGCACTTTTTCTGTAAGGTATTTCTTACCTTCTTCCTCCTCGAGCCGCCGCTTGGCAAGGCCGAGCTCTTGCTCGGTCCGCTCGAGGTCCTGCTTCAGGACACCCACCTCCGCAGTCAGTGCGGCGGTGGATAGCAGCGAAGCCTGCATACGCATATTGACTCTTTTTTGTTAGACTCCTGCGATATTTAATAGATCCTCTATTCGGCTTTTCTTTCCGAACGCCAAACAGAACATCAGGGGCTACTGTCTATGCGGTAATATTTTTACATATTTTTACTTACCTCGAAGCCTGTTAGAAGGCTAGCGCAAGCTTCAGTCAGTCCGCTCTTGGCGGACTGAACCTTCTGGATCACCGTACTCATAATAGTACGGTGCCCCTCGTCGATGGAGGCATCATCAAGCACCTCCAGCAGATTGTCCGGCACCTCCGGTTGGACGGAGGCCGCCGGCTCAGAAGGCTTGCTCCTCTTGGAAGGAGTTCGCCTACCGCGGTCCGGAACTGTGGAAGATTCCGGCGCGGTGTCCGGCACAAAGCCGGACTGAGAGCCCTGGGGAGCCTAATCCCCTTCACCCCTGGAGTCCGGGAGGTTGCCTTGCGGCTCCTCCGTGACCACCTCCTCCTGCCCCAGAGCTTGTCGCGACGCCACTTCGGTGTCGTCTGCAGTGCGGGGGGAGACAGCGGGCGGAACTGAGTTCACGTCCGATGAGTCCAGGGAGCCGCCCGACGATTCGTCGAATTTGGCCCGGGGCGGACTGCATAATTACATTCGACATTAGGGAAAGCTGTGCAACAAAGGAACATCATGAGTTATTCTGATATCCGAACTTACGATTTCGCCGGACGCTTGGCCCTGTTTGGCCACTCCTCTTCGCCCTCTTCGGCGTCGGGGGAGTAGTCCGGCGGAGGGGTCTTCCTTTTCCTAGACCCCTCGGCCTCCCCCGTTGGGGCGGCCTTCCTCTTGTCTCCTCCCTCCGCTGGGGGGGAGAGTTTTCTTCTTCCTCCTCCTCGTTTTCACGGGAAGAGGGCATCTCGGACTCGTCGGATGATGAGTCCGACACCACCACGTTACGGGCACTCCTTCGAGTCCCCGTGGTCTTCTTCTTCTTGGCCTTCTTCTCCGGCACCACATAAGGCGCCGGAACCAACAGCTTCACTAGTAGAGTTGGGTCTGGGTCTTCGGGCAGCGGAGCTAGACAGTTAATCGGTCCGGATATCACCCGCCAAGCCTGTCAAAGGTAAGGGAGTTTAGATCCCGCATAGAGTCAAACTATGAAGAAAGCTTAACATCCTGTAAAAGGTGAAGATAGCTTACCTCGCTAGCGTGACGCTACGAGCTGTATCCGCGGTCCTCGGAAGCAGATGCGGGAGCCTCAGCGCCCTTGAATAGCACCTTCCAGGCATCTTCGTATGTCGTGTCGAAGAGCCTGCTAAGGGTTTGGTGCTGCGCCGGGTCGAACTCCCATAGATTAATATCCCGTTGTTGGCACGGGAGGATCCGGCGGACGAGCATAACCTGGATTACATTAACAAGCCGGATTGGCTTGTTCACCAGGGACTGGATGCATGTTTGCAATCCGGTCACCTCGTTTTCGTCACCCCACGACAGGCCCGTCTCTTTCCAGGACATAAGCCGCGTGGGGGGTCCGGATCAGAACTCGGGGGCTGCGATCCAGTTCGGATCGCGTGGCTCGGTGATGTAAAACCACCCAGATTGCCACCCCTTTAGGGTCTCCACAAAAGAGCCCTCGAACCATAGGACGTTGGCCATCTTGCCCGCCATGGCACCTCCGCACTCCGCCTGGCTGCTGCGCACCACCTTGGGCTTGACGTTGAAGGTCTTGAGCCAGAGGCCGAAATGAGGGCGGACGCGGAGGAAAGCCTCGCACAAGATGATAAACGCCGAGATGTTGAGGATGAAGTTCGGGGCCAGATCGTGGAAATCCAGGCCATAGTAGGACATGAGCCCCCAGACAAATGGGTGGAGTGGAAAACCCAGTCCATGGAGGAAGTGGGGAAGAAATACTACCCTCTCATGGGGCCTTGGGATGGGGAGAAGCTGCCCCTTTTCGGGAAGCCGGTGCGCGATGTCCTTGGACGGGTATCCGGCCTTCCTTAGCTTCTTGACTTGGCCCTCCGTAGCGGAGGAGACCATCCACTTGCCTCCCGCTCCGGACATTGCTTGAGAAGGTTGAGGTGGGAAGTGCGGGCTTGGGCGCTGGAGCTCGAGTGCGCAGGAGATGGATAGGCAAAGGAGGAAGAAGGCGTAGGTAAAAAGGTGGATCCTTATCCCCTTATATGGGCGGATGCGGTTGTGTGTCCCCACCAGCCTAGTAAAACTCGCTTGCCTTCCGAGCGCCGTGATAAATGGTGCGGTTGGGTTACCCACGCCCGTATTGATGAGAATCCCATAAAGGGGGTACACGATCTCTACTTTGACAAGACGTGCCAAGGAAACCGCCTCGCAAAACATGCTGAGGTGGAAAAGTAAAAACGATTCGAGTAAAGGACTTGGCCGTAGTGTGATGACACACTGCGGAATACGTCAGCAGTTTTGATTTGTGTTAATATTATTCTCTCTATGGCGATATGTGGAAGCTTATTTTGCAGAGTCGGACACTACTCTTGGTGTTTACAATCTTCTATGAAGAACTTGGAGGAGGAACCCGCCTTGCAATGCCGAAGACAATTTGCGCGCCGGACTCGTCGTCATTGAAGCCTGGTTCAGGGGCTACTGAGGGAGTCCTGGATTAGGGGGTGTTCGGGTAGCCGGACTATACCTTCAGCCAGACTCCTAGACTATGAAGATACAAGATTGAAGACTTCGTCCCGTGTCCGAATGGGACTTTCCTTGGCGTGGAAGGCAAGCTTGGCGATGCGGATATTCAAGATCTCCTACCATTGTAACCGACTCTGTGTAACCCTAACCCTATCTGGTGTCTATATAAACCGGAGGGTTGTAGTCCGTAGGCAATCAACCCCATATACAACAATCATACCATAGGCTAGCTTCTAGGGTTTAGCCTCCTTGATCTCGTGGTAGATCTACTCTTGTACTACCCATATCATCAATATTAATCAAGCAGGACGTAGGGCTTTACCTCCATCAAGAGGGCCCGAACCTGGGTAAAACATCGTGTTCCCTGCCTCCTGTTACCATCCGGCCTAGACGCACAGTTCAGGACCCACTACCCGAGATCCGCCGGTTTTGACACCGACAATGACGATCACCACTTGATGTCATCCTTCCTATGGGTTGTATGATATCATCCTCTTGACACAAGCCCATGGACACATACCTAACCCCACATAGACTCTCACATAGACCATAGGTTAGTACACAAAGTGCAATGGACAATGCTTACCATACCATGGGATCACTTGATCCCTCTCGGTACATCTTCTACACTTTGTGAGTTGATCAACTTGATTCACTCTTGACTTAGTCTTGATCAACCTTGAATCTTTCCAACTCTCTTCGTTTGGATGATGTCTTGAAGGTAAACATGAATGATCGCACAATCTTCTTCTTCAAGACATGCTTGCAATAAGCTCAACTCTCAAATGACCAATCTTTGGATAATTCCTTGAATAGCACCTTGGTCGACACAAACTCTCCTTGAAACCAACACATGTACTCCAAGAAAAGCCTATGGACAAAATCTTCAAATATAACTGAAGGAAACCATTAGTCCATAAAGATTGTCATCAATTACCAAAACCAAACATGGGGGCACCACATGTTTTTTCAGCTGGCGTGCTGATCATGGAGAATCTTCAGCACCGAAGGCCGAGTCGTCAGCTTCGAGGATGGCGGCAACATGGCCATCATCCGCCCCACAAAGCAGGGCAATGGCTGCGAGATCTTCAGCTGAGGCCGGAGGGCCATCGGAGACATCAAGGCGAGCCTCATGGATGGCGCGGTCGATAGCCGTGCCCACGTCCGCAGCAGATAGGCGAGCTTCCTTGGCCTTGACCTCCTTGGCGAGCATAGGCGAGTATTTGGCCTCCTTGCCAGTGAGCCGCGCACTTCGGCGCAGCTTGTCCTTGGAGCAGGATTGGTCACGGGCCGTCTTACGGCGTTCCTTACGTATGGTACACTCATGGGTGTCCAGATCATGGAGAGGTAGTGCTGCATCAGGTTTTTCATGGGTCAGGGCAGTTGTGGTAGTATGTAGAGGAAGTGATTGAGCAGGAGACTGGGGAAGTGGGACTTACCAGCAGTATGAAATGATTCGCCAGCTGAAAAGGTGAAGTTGGGGGCGATTACCGTGTCAGAAGCCTCCGGTACGACCGCCGTAAAGGCAGAGGTGTCAGAGGGAGTGAGTAGGCGAATAGGCAGAGCAGCGTCCGCATGGAGCGAAGGCGGTGGTGGCGGGGCCACAGCCCCGACCAGCGGCGATGGACGGATGACAAGAGGGCCCGAGGCGCCCCCACGGGTGCATGCACCACGTCCATGGACCTCGGCAGGTCTGCATGCAGAAGCGGGGCGTGCATGTCCTCAGAGCCGGCAGATTCATCGTCAGAGATGACAAGGGGCTGATGCACAGAACTAGGTGGAGGCGAGGGAAGGAGTAGGGCAGATGTATTGGTGCCATAGCCAGATGAGACCGGAGCCGCAGGTGCAGCTCCACTGACAACCACAGGGCGTGTCCCACCGTACGTGGGGTCGGCGCGCCAGTCAGCACGAATGGCGGAGATGACTGGGGTGATTTGTTCTGGGGAGGCGGGTCGTGGGGAGCCACATTGAGAGAGAGGGGCGGAGTCTCCATCAGAAGATTCGCCACCGAAAGGATTGGCGCCATCGCCGTGGTGCTAGCGTGAGATCTCCACTACTTTGGCTATCTTGATTTCGTTGATGGGAGGGAGCTGGATGACGATGCCGGGCGAGGCTGGCTTGCCGAACTGGAGCAGGATCAAGGCACGGACAGATGTGTAATCAATGCCATGGAGGCAGAAGTCATCAATGGCACATACGTCACCGAGAAAAGCCATGGCGAAGTGAATGCCGTCGTTGTGCCAAAGTTCTTGCGGGAACTCGGAGACCTCAATTTCGGTGAGGTTAGTGAAGATAGCAATGGAGCGGTCGACGTGCTTGACCGGCTCGATGGTGATGGTGTTTCCTTTAAAGTCTATAGGGCTGTGGCGTACGACATCATTGCGGGCGGAGGGGGTGTGGAAGGTGAGGCAAGCAACCCCACGCCATGAGCCCCTCATGATGAAGACGGGGTTACCGCACGTAAGCTGGATAGCACGGTGGATGAATGGAGTGGGGTTGGGGTCAGGTGTTCGGAGGTGGGCAAAGGCGAAACGGCGTGGGCAGTGCACTAGGCAGGGCGGCGTAGCGACGAGAGGCATGTCTCCATAGGGAAGCAGCGGCCCAGCGTCGCGGAAAGGGCGAGGCAACTCATCATCAGAGTCGGATTCAGATACATAGGATGCGGCTGTGGTGTGCTCGGAGGCAATGTTCACGTCGGTGAGGCGATGTCTCAGTTGCTGAGTGTCGAAGAGGGAGGAGTGTGTGTGCATGGGATCGTGGGGTGGGGTGGTGGGAGAGGGGGGAGGTGCTGAGGTGCGTGGCGGCGAGGTGGGAGGGAGGGGGACGCCATTGGCGCCAACAGAGACACCATGGAGGATGAAGGGGGACGGCACACATACATCGGGGAAAGGTTCGGAGAGGATGACGGGGATCTGTCCGATCATGAGGGTGCGAGGATCGGCGGCCGCAGCGGACGATGAGCTGCCGGGCTCCATTCTGCGGAGGCAGAAGGCTGGATTAGGGACAGAAGTAGAAGTATCTGGGAGGTGGGGAAGAAGGGCCAGATCCTGCGGTACCTGCAATCGCGGCTACGGTGGCCGTTCCGGCATCAGCGGGCGCAGCGGACGGGAACATGACAGACCTCGACACAGTGGTCTAGGGCGAGGCAGCGGAAGCATTGGCGTCTCCTTTTGGTGGATGTAGTTGGGAGGGAGTGAGGATGTGGAGTGAGGAGCCGTCGTGGAGATATATAGGGGGCGGGGCAGCGGTGCACTGTGGCTATGTGGACCGGAGAGCAACACGTCTCGATATGTGGTCGTGGCGGAGCGGTTGGACCGAGCATGCAGCATATCCGTCGTCAGAGCGGTGAGATCGTTTGCGTGTGTCGGCGATTGAGGCGACGGGGGAGTGAGGCATGGTGATGGGGTGCTTAGGTAGGGTTTAGAGGCGATGATTATGGCTAGATGCTGGTCAGGGATAAAGTGGGGGGGGGGGTGCGGCAGAGGTGTGGTAACGCAAGCCAGCACGTGTGGCCGCGCGAGATCATTGGTTCCCAATGCGAGATTCTCTCCTGGCTCGGTCACCAGGGCGACGCGTGGGGAGACAGGAGGTGGCGCATTGGCACCCGGATTAGACGCGCATGGGTCAGGTGTGGTGTCCAATTTTGGCACAGACAGAGAGACCGATGGGGGGGTATTGGTTCCTGCGTGCACCTTGCCCGCATGCGCGACATCATGTGGTACATATGGATATTTTGTAGGATTTTGTCTGTCGGGGGACGCAGCGCCTTCATCATTGTGCATGCTGTGGGACCGCAATGCATGCAGAGCTGACCGGCCATGCAGCGATGCCGTGGACACGAGGGTTGGCCGTATCGGTGCATGGAGTGGCTGGTGGTGATGGGTGTAAGGCCCAAGTATGGACCCAGGACGTGTGGGCAGCAAGTAGAAGGAGTAGGAAAAATAAGATTGTGGGAAACGGTGATAACCCACAAGTATAGGGGATCGCAACAGTTTTCGAGGGTAGAGCATTCAACCCAAATTTATTGATTCAACACAAGGGGAGCCAAAGAATATTCTCAAGCATTAGCAGCTGAGTTGTCAATTCAACCACACTTGGATAACTTAATATCTGCAGCAAGGTATTTAGTAGCAAAGTAATATGATAGTAGTGGTAACGGTGGCAAAAGGTAACGGTAGCAAAAGTAATATTTTTGGTGTTTATAGTGATTGTAACAATAGCAACACAAAAGTAAATAAGCGAAGAACAATATATGGAAAGCTCGTAGGCATTGGATCGGTGATGGAGAATTATGCCGGATGTGGTTCATCATGTAACAGTCATAACATAGGGTGACACAGAACTAGCTCCAATTCATCAATGTAATGTAGGCATGTATTCCGAATATAGTCATACGTGCTTATGGAAAAGAACTTGCATGACATCTTTTGTCCTACCCTCCCGTGGCAGCGGGGTCCTAATGGAAACTAAGGGATATTAAGGCCTCCTTTTAATAGAGTACCGGACCAAAGCATTAACACATAGTGAATACATGAACTCCTCAAACTACGATCATCACCGGGAGTGGTCCCGACTGTTGTCACTTCGGGGTTGCCGGATCATAACACGTAGTAGGTGATTATAGACTTGCAAGATAGGATCAAGAACTCACATATATTCATGAAAATATAATAGGTTCAGATCTGAAATCATGGCACTCGGGCCTTAGTGACAAGCATTAAACATAGCAGAGTCATAGCAACATCAATCTCACAACATAGTGGATACTAGGGATCAAACCCTAACAAAACTAACTCGACTACATGATAAATCTCATCCAACCCATCACCGTCCAGCAAGCCTACGATGGAATTACTCACGCACGGCGGTGAGCATCATGAAATCGGTGATGGAGGAAGGTTGATGATGACGACGGCGACGGATTCCCCTCTCCGGAGCCCCGAACGGACTCCAGATCAGCCCTCCTGAGAGAGTTTAGGGCTTGGCGGCGGCTCCGTATCGTAAAACATGATGAATCATTCTCCCTGATTTTTTTCTCCCCGGACACGAATATATGGAGTTGGAGTTGAGGTCGCTGGAGCTCCAGGGGCCCACGAGGCAAGGGGGCGTGCCCAGGGGGGTAGGCGCGCCCCCACCCTCATGGACAAGGTGTGGCCCCCCTGGCATAGATCTTTCTTCCATTATTCTTTATATATTCCAAAATAATTCTCCGTTGATTTTCAGGTCATTCCCACAACTTTTATTTCTGCACAAAAATAACACCATGGCAATTCTGCTGAAAACAACGTCAGTCCGGGTTAGTTCCATTCAAATCATGCAAGTTAGAGTCCAAAACAAGGGAAAAGTGTTTGGAAAAGTAGATACGATAGAGACGTATCAACTCCCCCAAGCTTAAACATTTGCTTGTCCTCAAGCAATTCAGTTGACAAACTAAAAGTGATAAAGAAAAACTTTTACAAACTCTATTTGCTCTTGTTTTTGTAAATATGTAAAGCCAGCATTCAAGTTTTCAGCAAAGATTATGAACTAACCATATTCACAATAACATTTAGGTCTCATGTTTACTCATATCAATGGCATAATCAACTAGCGAGCAATAATAATAAATCTCGGATGACAACACTTTCTCAAAACAATCATGATATGATATAATAAGATGGTATCTCGCTAG
Organism: Triticum urartu; assembly: GCF_003073215.2. Taxonomy (NCBI): domain Eukaryota; kingdom Viridiplantae; phylum Streptophyta; class Magnoliopsida; order Poales; family Poaceae; genus Triticum; species Triticum urartu. Next base: position 122,529,724 of record NC_053025.1, on the reverse strand, counting down.
CCCTTTCTGAGACCGCAAAACATAAATGCAGAGCACCTTTAAAGATCAAGGACTGACTAGACATTGTAATTCATGGTGAAAGAGATCCAGTCAAGTCATACTCAATGTAAACTAATAGTAATGAATGCAAATGACAGCGGTGCTCTACAACCAGTGCCTTTTAATAAGAGGATGATGACTCAATATAAAAGTAAATAGATAGGCCCTTCGCAGAGGGAAGCAGGGATTTGTAGAGGTGCCAGAGCTCGGTTTTGAAATATATATGAATAATATTTTGAGTGGCATACTTTCATTGTCAACATAACAACTGAGAGATGATGATATCTTGCATGCTACGCACATTATAGGCGGTTCACAAACAGAATGGTAAAGTTTATACTCCCCCTCCACCAACAAGCATCAATCCATGGCTTGCTCGAAACAACGAGTGCCTCCAACTAACAACAGTCCCGGGGGAGTTTTGTTTGCAATTATTTTGAATTGATTTGCATAAAGCATGGGACTGGGCATCCTGGTGACCAGCCATTTTCTCGTGAATGAGGAGCGGAGTCCACTCCTCTTGAGAATAACCCGCCTAACATGGAAGATACGGACAATCCTAGTTGATACATGAGCTATTCGAGCATACAAAACAGAATGTTTATTTGAACGTTTAGAGTTTGGCACATACAAATTTACTTGGAACGGCAGGTAGATACCGTATATAGGTAGGTATGGTGGACTCATATGGAATTACTTTGGGGTTTATGGGATTGGATGCACAAGCAGTATTCCCGCTTAGTACAGGTGAAGGCTAGAAAAAGACTGGGAAGCGACCAGCTAGAGAGCGACAACAGTCATGAACATGCATTAAAATTAATCAACACCGAATGGAAGCATGAGTAGGATATAATGCACCATGAACATAAATATCGTAGAGGCTATGTTGATTTTGTTTCAACTACATGCGTGAACATGTGCCAAGTCAAGCCACTCGAATCGTTCAAAAGAGGATACCACCCTATCATACCACATCACAACCATCTTAATAGCATGTTGGCAGGCAAGGTAAACCATTATAAGCTCCTAGCTAATTAAGCATGGCATGAGCAACTATAATCTCTAATTGTCATTGCAAACATGTTTATTCATAATAGGCTGAATCAGGAACGATGAACTAATCATATTTACAAAAACAAGAGAGGTTGAGTTTATACCAGCTTCTCCCATCTCAATCAGTCCATAATATATCGTCATAATTGCCTTTCACTTGCACGACCGAATGATGTGAATAATAATAATAACAGTGCACATGCATTGGACTAAGCTGGAATCTGCAAGCATTCAATAAGCAGGAGAAGACAAGGCAATATGTACTCTTGGTTAAATCAACAATAATGCATATATGAGTCACTTCAACAATTTAATCATGGTCTTCTCCTATTGACCCCCAAAGAAAAGAAATAAAACTATTTACACGGGAAAGCTCCCAACAAGCAAAAGAAGAAAGGGAAATCTTTTTGAGTTTTCTTTTTAGTTATTACTACTACAGCAAGAAAAATAAAATAGCTAAAAGTTACTACTAATTTTTTTTGTTTTTCTTAAGGTTTATCAAACACACAATAAGAAAGCATAAAAAAGAAATAAACTAGCATGGATATTATAATGAAAAAGTATGAGCACCGACAACTAGCAATGAGTGTGTGAACATGAATGTAATGTCGGTGAGAAATACGTACTCCCCCAAGCTTAGGCTTTTGGCCTAAGTTGGTCTATGGCCACGGCTGGCCTGGCAGATATCCAAAGTTGTAACTGAGGTCGTACTGTGATGGATACTTAGATTGCCACTGGCTGGCAATCACCTCCGGATCCCACTGGTAATCAGACTGTCGTGGAGGATCAAATTGTGGTTCCGGCTTTGGCTCTGCAGCTGATGTAGGGTTCCGGTAGGCGTGAATGGCCTCCAACGGAACAAGGTACTTGCTTACAGATAAATCAAATAAGGAAGGAGCAGGCAGGGTAATAGTCTCAGGATGATGTTTATCAAAGAACAATTTGTATTTAAGCTCCCTTTGCCTATTCTTTACAATAAAATCATGCGCTGCCATACTCTTATAATCTAAATAAACAGTAGGCAGCAATTTTTCTTCTTTTTCATAGTGCCTAATAGGTATGTTATAGTATGCAGCAAGGCATGAAGCATAGACACCTCCAAAGATGATGCCCTTTGTACGGTTCAGACTTAACCGTTTGGCAATAATACCGCCCATACTAACAGAGTCGTCATGGGATAAACTATGGAACAAAATAATAATATCAGAACACTAAGGTTTCCACAGTTTCCGCGACCAATTAAGCAACGACTAGCAAATATTGCAAAGTAGCATAAAACAAGAAAATGTATGCTAGTGATTCTTGCATCGGAAACCTTCCTAGTTTCCCCTACAGTAGTAGTGTCAATAAAACCGTCCACATCTTTACGATGTGGTTCCTCTAAGCTACCCTCGAAAGGTATTTTGCAAACCCTGCAAAATCCATATAGTGACATCTTCTTAATCACATCATATAAATGAAACTCTACTGAAGGAGGTGATTCCTTAGGATAATAGTAGAAGTTTTGCACAAAAGTATTGGTGAGTAAGAGAAACTGTTCGTGTTGGTCGTGGAGGAAGTCGGTGAGGCCTGCATTCTTAGCAATTCATAAAAATCATCATAAATCCCGGCTGCTCTTAAGAAATCATTGAAAGGCCATTCACATGGCCGAACCTCCGCGGTGCGAGGCAGATTATATTTGGGCCTCTCTGCTTCTTCATTTTGCTTTTCTTTCGAGATTCGGCTCGATGAGCCCCTCAAAAATCTCTTCATTATTTTCTGAAAAATTCTAAAATTTTTAGTAACTTCAAATAAAAGTAAACCAAACTCAACAAAATTGATAACAACTACTCCTACAAGTGCCTAGAGCCTATATCATGCTTTAGAACTACTTGGAACCATATAAATTTGACATGCAAGCTCAAGAACAGGGTCACCTAAGCATCAAAAATATGCAATGAATAAAGCACTAGAACAAAAACTAATTGGACCATTGGAGGAGTCACATACCAAGGAACAATCCCCCAAAGCAGTTTTGTGAGAGGTGCTTTGAGCAAGGAGATCGAAAATGACAACAAAATAGGCTTGGACTCGGGTTTGAGCTGGTTAGTGGTGTTTGTGGGAGGAAGGAGTGTGTGGTAGCTGGGATAAGTGGAGGGGAGCCACCGTGGGCCCACGAGGCAGGGGGGCACGCCCTGCAGGGGTGGGCGCGCCCTGGACCCTCGTGCCCAGGTGCTTGCTCCCCCTGCTGTGTTCTTAGTGCCAGATATTCTTAACTATTCCAGAAAAATCATATTTAAATTTCAGGGCATTTGGAGAATTTTATTTTTGGGGTATTTTTTTATTGCATGGATAATTCAGAAAATAGACAAAAATTACTATTTTGCTTTATTTAATATAAATAACAGAAAGTAAAAAGAGGTACAGAGAGTTGTGTTTTCTAAATTCATCCATCTCATGCTCATCAAAAGGAATCCACTAACAAGGTTGATCAGGTCTTGTTAACAAACTCATTCCGAATAACATGGAATTGGAGAATTTTCGAATAACACTAGGTTACCTCAAACGGGATATGCACATCCCCAATAATAAGAATATCATATTTCTTCTTGACAGTAGGAAGAGGAAATTCAAAACCTCCAAAAATAATCGATGGAATTTTTCCAATAGAGTTTATACTATGAACATGAGTTTACTTCCTCGGAAAGTGTATCGTATGGTCATTACCATTAACATGAAAAGTGACATTGCCTTTGGTGCAATCAATAACAGCCCTTGCAGTATTCAAAAAGGGTCTTCCAAGAATAATAGACATACTATCGTCCTCGGGAATATCAAGAATAATAAAATCCGTTAAAATAGTAACGTTTGCAACCACAACAGGCACATCCTCACAAATACCGACAGGTATAGCAGTTGATTTATTAGCCATTTGCAAGATATTTCAGTAGGTGTCAACTTATTCAAATCAAGTCTACGATATAAAGAGAGAGGCATAACACTAACACCGGCTCCAAGATCACATAAAGCAGTTTTAACATAGTTTCTTTTAATGGAGCATGGTATAGTTGGTACTCCGGGATCTCCTAGTTTCTTAGGTATTCCACCTTTAAAAGTATAATTAGCAAGCATGGTGGAAATTTCAGCTTCCTTCTTTTATTAGTAACAATATCTTTCATGTACTTAGCATAAGGATTCATTTTAAGCATATCAGTCAAACGCATACACAAAAAGATAGGTCTAATCATTTCAGAAAAGCGCTCAAAATCCTCATCATCCTTTTTCTTGGATGACTTAGGAGGAAAAGGCATGGGTTTTTGAACCCAAGGCTCTCTTTTCTTACCGTGTTTCCTAGCAACAAAGTCTCTCTTATCATAACGTTGATTCTTTGATTGTGGGTTATCAAGATCAACAATAGGTTCAATCTCTACATCATTGTCATTACTAGGTTGAGCATCAACTGTTGGGAATCGTTGCAGAAATTAAAATTTTCTACACATCACCAAGATCAATCTATGGAGTAACTAGCAACGAGAGATAGGGGAGTGCATCTTCATACCCTTGAAGATCGCGAGTCGGAAGCGTTGCAAGAACGCGGTTGGCGGAGTCGTACACGTAGCGATTCAGATCGCTGCCAAATCCGATCTAAGCACCGAACAACGATGCCTCCGCGTTCAACACACGTGCAGCCCGGTGACGTCTCCCGCGCCTTGATCCAGCAAGGAGGAGGGAGAGGTTGAGGAAGAAGGCTCCAACAGCAGCATGACGGCGTGGTGGTGATGGAGTGGCAGTTCTCCAGCAGGGCTTCGCCAAGCTCACGCGGAGGAGGAGAGGTGTTGGGGAGGGGAGGGGCTGCGCCTTGGATGTGGTGCTGAAGCCCTCCCCTCGCCCCTCTATTTATAGGGACAAGGGGAAGGGGGCCGGCCCCTGTAGATGAGATCTAGAGGGGGGCGGCGGCCAAGGGGGAGGGGGCTTGCCCCCCAAGCAAGGGTGGCGCCCCCCTTTAGGGTTCCCCCCAAACCCTAGGTGCATGGGCCCTAGGGGGGATGGCGCCCAGCCCACTAGGGGCTGGTTCCCTTCCACCTACAGCCCATAAGGCCCTCCGGGGCAGCTGGACCCTCCCGGTGGACCCCCGGAACCCCTCCGGTGGTCCCGGTACAATACCAGCATACCCCCGAATATTTCCGGTGACCGTATGATGACTTCCCATATATAAATCTTCACCTCCGGACTATTCCGGAACTCCTCGTGACGTCCGAGATCTCATCCGGGACTCCGAACAACATACGGTAATCACATACAAATCTTCCTAATAACCCTAGCGTCATCGAACCTTAAGTGTGTAGACCCTACGGGTTCGGGAACCATGCAGACATGACCGAGACAACTCTCCGGCCAATAACCAACAGCGGGATCTAGATACCCATGTTGGCTCCCACATGTTCCACGATGATCTCATCGGATGAACCACGATGTGGAGGATTCAAGTAATCCCGTATACAATTGCCCTTGTCAATCGGTACGTTACTTGCCCGAGATTCGATCGTCGGTATCCCAATACCTCGTTCAATCTCGTTACTGGCAAGTCACTTCATTCGTTCCGTAACACATCATCCCATGACCAACCCTTTAGTCACATTGAGCTCATTACGATGATGTCTTACCGAGTGGGCCCAAAGATACCTCTCCGTCATACAGAGTGAAAAATCCCAGTCTCGATTCATGCCAACCCAACAGACACTTTCGGAGATACCTGTAGTGCACCTTTATAGCCACCCAGTTACGTTGTGACGTTTGGCACACCCAAAGCACTCCTACGGTATCCGGGAGTTGCACAATCTCATGGTCTAAGGAAATGATACTTGACATTAGAAAAGCTTTAGCATACGAACTACATGATCTTGTGCTATGCTTAGGATTGGGTCTTTGTCCATCACATCATTCTCCTAATGATGTGATCCCGTTATCAATGACATCCAATGTGCATGGTCAGGAAACCGTAACCATCTATTGATCAACGAGCTAGTCAACTAGAGGCTCACTAGGGACATGTTGTGGTCTATGTATTCACACATGTATCATGATTTCCGGATAATACAATTATAGCATGAACAATAGACAATTATCATGAACAAAGAAATATAATAATAACCATTTGATTATTGCCTCTAGGGCATATTTCCAACAGTCTCCCACTTGCACTAGAGTCAATGATCTAGTTACATTGTGATGAATCGAACACCCATAGAGTTCTGGTGTTGATCATGTTTTGCTCGAGGAAGAGGTTTAGTCAACGGATCTGCGACATTCAGGTCCGTATGCACTTTACAAATATCTATGTCTCCATTTTGAACATTTTCACAAATGTTGTTGAAGCGACGCTTGATATGCCTGGTCTTCATGTGAAACCTGTGCTCCTTGGCAAGGGCAATAGCTCCAGTGTTGTCACAGAAGAGAGTCATCGGGCCCGATGCATTGGGAATAACTCCTAGGTCGGTAATGAACTCCTTAATCCAGATTGTTTCTTGTGCTGCCTCCGAGGCTGCCATGTACTCCGCTTCACATGTAGATCCCGCCACAACGCTTTGCTTGCAACTACATCAGCTGATTGCCCCACCATTCAAAATATACACGTATCCGGTTTGTGACTTGGAGTCATCCAGATTTGTGTCGAAGCTAGCATCGACGCAACCCTTTACGACGAGCTCTTCGTCACCTCCATAAATGAGAAACATATCCTTAGTCCTTTTCAGGTACTTCAGGATATTCTTGACTGCTGTCCAGTGTTCGATGCCGGGATTACTTTGGTACCTTCCTACCAAACTTACGGCAAGGTTTACATCAGGTCTGGTACACAGCATGGCATACATAATAGACCCTATGGCCGAGGCATAGGGGACGACACTCATCTTTTCTCTATCTTCTGCCGTGGTCGGGAATTGAGCCGTGCTCAATCTCATACCTTGCAATACAGGCAAGAACTGAAAGTGCGTTATATTGACTAGAGGGGGATGAATAGGCGATTTTTATGAAAGTCTTCAAAACGTGGGAGTTATGAAGACAAACGATAGAAATAAACCTAATACCCTGCAGCGGAAGGTAGACTACACTAGGCAAGCCATAGTCAAGTATTCAATAGAGTGAAAGCACAGTGACTAATAGCAACAATGTAGTAAGGATCAGGTAGGAAGATATTGTGAAGCCAAAAAGAACACGCAGTCACTCAATGAAGACAAAGGATATTGCAAACATACAATGACTTCACAAGGAGTAACAGTAAGTAAAGGGAAGGGAAGATGAAACCAGTGACTCGTTGAAGACAATGATTTGTTGGACTAGTTCCAGTTGCTGTGACAACTGTACGTCTGGTTGGGGCGGCTAGGTATTTAAACCTTAGGACACACAGTCCCGGACACCCAGTCCTGAACACGCAGCTCAGGACACCCAGTCCTCACCGTATTCCCCTTGAGCTAAGGTCACACAGACCCCACCCAATCACTCTGGTAAGTCTTCAAGGTAGACTCCCAAACCTTCACAGACTTCGTTCACCGGCAATCCACAATGTCTCTTGGATGCTCAGAACGCAACGCCTAACCGGCTGGAGGATGCACAGTCCTCAAGTGTAATAAGTCTTCAGATCACACAGACAAGAAGACTTAAGTGATGCCCAATTCTCTTTGGCTCTGGGTGGTTAGGGCTTTATCCTCACAAGGAATTCTCTCTCAAAGGCTTCGAGGTGGGTTTCTCTCAAACGACAAAAGCCGTACTCTCAATCTGAGCAGCCAACCGTTTATGGTTGTAGGGGGTCGGCTATTTATAGCCACTTGGCAACCCGACCTGATTTGTCCGAAATGACCCTGGGTCACTAAGGAACTGACACGTGTTCCAACGGTCATATTTCAAACTCACACAACAACTTTACTTGGGCTGTAAGCAAAGCTGACTTGTCCGACTCTGGACAAGATTCGCTCTCATAGTCTTCACTCGAAGACATAGGTTTTGATTAGGCATCACTTCAGTCATTCTGACTGGTTCTCTTGGACCCCACTTAACAGTACGGTGGTTCCTATGACTCAAAACAAAAGAAAGAGAACTACGAAAGATCTAAGTCTTCGAGCTCCATAGGCTTCATGTGGTGTCTTCTCTTATCATAGTCTTCAATGTGAATATCTTCATATACCACCTTTGACTTCAATGTCTTCATACATTTTTAGGGGTCATCTTTGGTAGGAAAACCGAATCAATGAGGGACTTCTACCTGTGTTATCCTGCAATTCTCACAAACACATCAGTCCCTCAACTAGGTTTGTCGTCAATACTCTAAAACCAACTAGGGGTGGCACTAGATGCACTTACAATCTCCCCCTTTTTGGTGATTGATGACAAACTAGTTGAAGTTTTCAACGGGGAATATAATCTATGAAATTGTAAAGGATAAGGAATTGTCTTCATAAGTTGCAAGGGCTCCCCCTGAAGATGTGCATATAAGTAATTTGCTTTTGGAATGCAAATGCACATGGCAGGTTGTACTTGTGGAGATCCACTTCAACTTATGATGACAATCCACTATGCATGTGAAAGTATATGAAGATAATGACATGCATAATGGAAAATGGACGTCTGCAGAATGATCTAAGTGCGGAATTTATCATCGCACATGCGGAATTTATCATCGCAAAACAAAGTGGCAGACAACCATCGAGTTTAAGTGTTACAACTCAAAGAACCAAATGTAGCAAAAAAACGAGAGTTGTAAGCACGAAGCAAAATATAAAGCACCCGCCCATATGGACCCGCTTGAAGACTATCAACCTCATATGCTTCTCCCCCTTTTGTCAGTAAGGACCAAAAAGGTTCGAAGACATAGAGAATCTACTCGTTCCCATGAGGAGTAGGTGAAGTAGCAGGGTCGTTGGTGGTGTTTAGCGGTGCTGAAGAGCTTGGAGCAGAGTTGAAGCGTGCTGAAGGAGGTGGCGGTGAAGTAGCATCGTCTTCATCCTTGATAACTCTGGCAGTCACTGTTGCAGCAGAGGAAGAGAACTCAGAGTCTTCAAGGGATGGAGTTCCTAGCAGCACAACCCTTCGAGGAGGTGTGGAGTCAAACTTGAATCGCTCAGTGAAGCCATCCTCTTGAAGATCATCTTCAGAACACATCATCGTTAGCCCTTTCCATGTGCGGCGACAGGTTTCATGGGCAACGAAAGCATTCTTGGTGGCAAGATTGCGAATGCGATTAACATCCACCAAGAGGCTTTTCATCTGACGTTTCAGCCAGTCATGATGCCTATCCTATTTCTGATGAAGAGCCACAAGAAGCTCTCGGTCGTTGAGAACACGAGTGCGCTTCTTGGGTCTTGGAGCAGTTGTACTATCAGTGGCTTCAGTGGAAGCAGGGTGTGGTGCACGTGTAGTGCCAGCCAAAGGATACACCCGAGTGACTGCTTCAACTCCTTCAATATTCTGAGAGAAACTCTGATGCTCTGCATTCTGAAGACTTAGAGGTTCCTTGGCAGGCTCAGGATAGATGGCTTCAATAGAGATATCCACATCAGGTAGAAAAATCCGATGATTGCGAGCAGATGGCTGATATGAGATATCGGAGTGAAGTTTGATTAGCCGCATTACCCAGGGGGCGTAGAACTTCAAGACAAACAGATCAGAGCCTGATGCAGCAAGTTGGCGAATGAAGAAGTCCTGTGCATTGAAGCATTTTCCATGAAGAATATTGAAGACCAAAGTCTTCATTGCACCCACAAGCTTGGCATTTGGAGAGTGCCCCTTGATGGGCCAGAGAGTTCACTTGATGATGTGATAAATGGTTCTTGGCAGATACTCAAGATCTTCAATGAAGAACTCCATGGGATAAGTAGCATCTTGGGGCAATGGCTTCATCATGCTGAGCATCTGACTCATATCAGGTTCAGGATTCTGAAAGATGCTCTCAATAGCTTCACTATGTAGCTGACAACCATGCTCGTAGAGATCGCCAGGAGTGGGCAAGCCAGTGAGCTCAATGATGTCAAAGGCTTTGGCTTCGTGATGAACGTTTCCAGTCATCCACTCCAGGACCCAAGTCTTCGGATCTCTGCTATACCCGCGGATGTGAAGTGTGGCATAGAATTGGAGCAGCAGCTCTTCATTCCAATGCTCTTGGTCAGTAACGAACGGCAGCAGTCCAACTTCCTTGAAGCAATCCAAAGCTTCTTCCAGACAGGGCAGACCAGCTATAGCTTCAATGTCAAGGCGCTTGTGTGGGAAGATGCGACCTTGGTTGTAAAGAATGCATGAGTAATAGCTTCGCTGGGGATAGCTCCAGAACCGATCAGATGATATCCTTTCCCTTGAGTAGGGGTTCCTGGAGCTATCGAAGAATGTGTTGACTGCCCTGAAGCCATTGATATTGAAGGAGCCAGGTGCTGATGCAGGACCTGGGAACCTTGGCAATCTTGGAATTGGCTTCTGTACCTGAGGCCTGTGCTCAACATGATAGTCGAACTGGGGACCGGCAGCAGACTCAGGAACAGAAGTGGCGGGATTAGTGGCTTCGCTGTCCTCTGATGCTTTTGTTGGTGAGGGCTCCACATTAGCTTCATTGGTGGTTGTGGCAGCCTCAAGATTTTCATCCTCCGCTTGACGAGCTGGAGGGTCGGTCACAAGCACGTTCTCCTTGAGAACTGCTTCTTGGTGGGACAGGGGAGTGGGAACTTGTGGGACTTCTTCTTCCGCGGTTGATGTAGCCGGATTGTCTTCAGCAGAGACTTGAGGCCTTGGACCTTTGTGAAGCCTGCGCAACGTGGGCGACGCCTGTGGAGTTGGAGTGGGCTGGGCCTCATAGTCTTCTTCCTCTTGTGGGCGATCCGCCCATGTAGCATCCTGTGCAATTGGCGTCAGTGGACGACCAATGCTGATGAGTTCGCTGTTCTCAAGCTGAGGAAGGACTGCACTATCTTCTACATGATCATGTTGACCAATGTCTTCAGCAGTGATGGGGTCAGCTGCTGGAAAGTCTTCAGCTTCATGAGCCTCTGTGGAAGCAGGCTCATGGATAGTCAGTTGGCGTTCAGCTTCAGGATAGACCATAGAAATGGGTTCAACTATCAAGGGCTCTGTGGGAGCAGCCCGATCTTTCTTGGTCTTCCTCTTCTTCTTGGAGGGGCAGTAGGAGAGGCTTCAGGATGTTTCCTCTTCCTGGCTTCAGCCTCAGCAGCCCTCGTCTTCTTGAGCTCTGAAGCGGTTGACCGGCTTTTTGGCGTTGAGCCAGGCATTTTTGTTGGGAAGACAATAGGAACCGCTTCCTGCCTTGGTGCGTCGGGTTCAGCCGTAGCAGGCTTCTTCTTCTTCTTTGCGGCCATCCTGGGGTCGATGCCAGGACGCCCAAGGGCCTTGCGCTTCTCAACCTCATTGTAGGCTTGCAGACATCTGTCAGCCAGAGCCTTCATGCGCTCACGCGAGCCCTGAGCTTCTGCACGTTTCTTCAGAAAGGCTTCCTTGAGCTCGTGCATCATGATCTTGAAGTTCTTCACTTCTTGCACACTGAGCTTGGCCATATGCTTCTTGAACTGAGCCTTTTCATAGTCAATCTTTTGCTTCAGTTCAACAATGTGCTGGGCGACAGCTAGCTCTGAAGCAATGGCGCCTTGGAAGGCGACACTGAGGCTAATGGGTAGCTGCAGATCTTCAAAGCTGATGTTTGGCATGTCAAACCACTCGTCAATGAAGTTGTGGATGATGGTTACATCAAAGAGAGGAAGATCATTGAAGATTTCTGCTTCTTCTTTGCTCTTGATGAGTTGCTCAAGAGCGTCATCAGCAAGATCTTCATCACTTGACAGATCGATGGCGTCATTGCGCAGAATGGCAGCAGTAGTTAGCTCTTGGCTGGTGTGAGGCAGAGGCATCTTGACCTTCTGGGGCTTGGAGATGCGTGATAAGTCTTCGGACTGCACACTGTCTTCAGGAGGTGCAGTTGCCAGTGGCTTCGCCCGTGAGATTTTTGGTGAAGGGGCAGGCTTTGAAGCTTTAGGCTTCTTCATCTTCTTTGGCTTCGGCACTGCAGGAGCTTCTTCTGATTCAGCGTCAACTGCAGGCTCATTCACTGCAGTCCCTTGAACTAAGATGCGGGTGATGAGGCCTTCAAGGTTATAGAAAGGACTGATGACATTGGGTTCTGCATCTCGTGTGCCATCTGCCCTTGGTGCGGAGGGGCCAGGGTTGATGTCTAACCCCAAAGTCTTCTCGTTCTGCTTCGCTGAGTTCTGGGCAAACTGGAAGTTGCGCTTGAACAGATTGTCATCATGACACCATAGTAGTGACGATGGGTGTGCATCAGCAGGCTGTGGCCCACGGACCATGCAGGGATAAAAGCCCTGTTCAATGGCTTCATCTCTGGACCTGGGTAGAAGATTCTTGTATAGGATGTCTCCCCATAGTCTCTTGATGGTGTTTTTCTCAGCATATTCCTGGGTTACAAATCGGTATTTGAATCATTGTTCTGCCCAATATCTTCGAATCCATTGGATTCGGGTCTTGCGCTGATTGTAATCCTCTTCAGGATCTGTCTTGTACAGTTCTGAGAGGTCATCTGGCAGATCTCTGGATGTTTCTCTATGACGCTTTCTGCCACCCTTCCTTACTGATTTCTCTAAAGCCATAAAATTTAACTTGAAAGGCTTCAACACGTTCAAAGGCTTCAAAGGTTTTCGCTTGCTGGACCAGCAGGAACTGGCTTCGGGAGAATTTATGTGATGCTGTAAGAATTCTGCAAATGAATGCAGACTATGAGAACCAAAGGATTCTCCCACAGACATGTACCTGTGACAGCATTAAGGTGCGAGGGAAGGGGAAGAGGTCATATGCATTCTCAGAAGATTTTGAAGATAAATCAGTTTAGAAGACATTGACCTCATCGTGCGAAGACATTCACTCATAGATAAGGAGTTGGTTCCAGATTTGTACGAATCCAGAGATTAGTACAAGTGAGGAATCTAACTACTTTGTGAAGCATAAGTGAATATACTAGGCATGTTATGAGATGCAGTATGAGAGAGATCTAACTTGTGTGAATAGAAACTGCTTGTGGTAGAAAGTGACAAATCCATAGGATCAACGGTGCTGTAAAAAGGAAGTTTTATTTACCAAACTAAGAACTGCTAGACGGAGTGGAAGATGAGGCCGAGCAGTTCGATCTTCTGTGCCCTAACTTGGCGACGGAGGACACCTACGGCGACAGCGGAGAGGACGATGTCCGCAGTCGGCGTGAAGACGGCGTCGGAGAGGTTGCGGCAGCGAAGCGCTTCGTCGCCGGCGTCGTCGAGGGCTAGCGGTGGCGCTAGGGTTCGTGCGAGAGTGGAAGAAGAGATAATGACCGCTGTGAAGTGTGTATTTATAGGTACATGGGTGGCACTGCGCTATTACACAGGTGCCCCTGGCGATTCGCATCTGAGGAACACATGGCCATTATGTGGAATTTTGGGGTTTGTTCCACGTCCCACGCATGCCTGGATTGTCGGGTGGTCGTTCCTACTTCTCCGGATTTCATGTGGAGGAATAAGCATTGAAAACTGACTTAACGGTTGTCTCTGTATCTTCTGCTGACAAGGACGCAGAGAAGACATTCGACAGTTTCAATAGAATGCATATGATTTGGAGAGATAGATTTTGAGATAGAAAGCATAGAGAGGTCAGGGTCCGATCACATTCACTTAGTTCAAAAGATTCAACAAGAAGACATAGCTATAAGTGAATGTTGTAGAGGACAGAACACTAGTATATATATATCTATATAATCAACATAGTGAAGATAATCATGAAGATATGTTGAGATTGAAGTCAAACCAAATGTGAAGACATAGCAAATGTAACGCCATGAGTGAAACACTTCAAACAAAAATTTGGTGGTGGCGTTACCCACCGTATAGGAAGTATTAGACCCAGACACGGCACACAATTATCGTGGCACTCCGAAGTCAAATTCCACATTAATGTATTCACACTTAGAATGTATGTCTTCATTGATTGAAGATATACTTTACTTCGTGTGTTGCACATCTAAGTCATCAATATGCATAAGGGTTAGGATGTGTGCCTGATCACAGGACATTTGAGGATTCCAGAATATTTAGCTCACACCGTAACTTGCAAAATCTCTTCTCATCCAAGGGCTTGGTGAAGATATCTGCCAATTGCTCTTCAGTGTTGACGTGTATGATATCAATATCTTCCTTCACAACATGATCTCTGAGAAAGTGATGACGAATTTCAATGTGCTTTGTCTTCGAGTGCTGAACTGGGTTGTTGGCAATCTTGATGGCGCTTTCGTTGTCGCAGTAGAGTGGCACTTGCTTCAGATGAATGCCATAGTCTTTGAGCGTTTGCTTCATCCACAGAAGCTGAGCGCAGCAAGATCCAGCAGCAATGTATTCAGATTCAGCAGTGGAGAGAGATACACAGTTCTGCTTCTTTGAAGACCAACATACAAGTGATCGTCCCAGAAAGTGACATGCGCCTGATGTAGACTTGCGATCAACTTTGTCACCAGCATAATTAGCATCCGAGAATCCAACCAGATCAAACTCTGAGCCCTTTGGATACCATAATCCTAGAGTTGGGGTGTGAGCCAAATATCGAAGAATTCGCTTCACAGCTAAGTGATGTGACTCCTTTGGTGCCACTTGAAATCGAGCACACATGCAAACACTAAGCATAATATCTGGCCTAGATGCACATAGATAAAGTAAAGAACCAATCATGGAGCGGTATACCTTTTGATCAAACTCTTTACCATTGTCGTCGGGACCCAGATGATGTTTGGCTGGCATTGGTGTTGTGAAGCCTTTGCAGTCTTGCATACCAAACTTCTTCAGGAAATCTTTGAGATACTTCTCTTGGGATATGAAGATGTCGTTGCGTTGTTGTCGTATTTGAAGACCGAGGAAGAACTTCAGCTCTCCCATCATGGACATCTGATATTGCTCTTGCATCATATATCCAAACTCCTCATTGTACTTCTAATTGGTGCAGCCGAAGATAATGTCATCCACATATATTTGGCACACAAACAGTTCACCATCATATGTCTTCGTGAAGAGAGTGGGGTCTAGGGAACCAGGTATGAAGCCTTTGCTCTTCAGGAAGTATTTGAGTGTGTCATACCAGGCCCGAGGGGCTTGTTTGAGGCCATACAGTGCCTTGTTGAGCTTGTATACCATGTCATGATGTTTTGGATCTTCAAAGCCAGGCGGTTGTGCAACATACACTTCTTCTTCAATCTTGCCATTGAGAAAAGCACTCTTCACATCCATTTGATATAGAAGTATGTTATGATGATTTGCATAAGCCAGCAGTATGCGTATGGCTTCAAGTCTAGACACAGGAGCAAATGTTTCATCGAAGTCAATGCCTTCCACTTGAGTATATCCTTGAGCAACGAGACGAGCTTTGTTTCTGACAACTTGACCATGCTCATCTTGCTTGTTGCGGTATATCCATTTGGTGCCTATTATATTGTGCTTCCGTGGATCAGGACGCTTAACTAGTTACCATACATTATTCAGCTCAAACTGTTGAAGCTCTTCTTGCATAGCTTGAATCCATTCAGGTTCCATGAAGGCTTCTTCAACTTTCTTGGGTTCTATTATTGAGACGAATGCGAAGTGCCCATAGAAATTTGCTAGCTGAGTTGCCCTTGAACGAGTGAGTGGACCAGGAGCATTGAAGCTATCAATTATTCTTTCAATCTGCACTTCATTGGCAACGCGAGGATGTACCGGGCGAAGATTTTGCTCTTGCTGATCATTGTCGTTGTTAGAAGGAATGTCTTCAGGCTGAGCATTGTCTTCATGTTGATCAAGTGCTGAGATGATAAGTTATTCTTCAGGATGAGCTTCAGAAGGTATAATTTCTCCAGTTCCCATTAGCTTGATTGATTCACTGGATGGAACTTCATCTAGCACATTTGGCAGTTGCTCTCTTTGTGAACCGTTGGTCTCATCGAACCGCACATCCACTGTTTCAACCACTTTGTAATGAAAGAGATTGAAGACTCTGTAGGAGTGCTGATCCTTTCCATATCCAAGCATAAAACCCTCATGTGCTTTTGGTGAAAACTTTGAGGTGTGATGTGGGTCCTTGATCCAGCACCTTGCGCCAAATACTCCGAAGTAACTGACATTTGGCTTCTTGCCAGTAAGGAGCTCATAAGATGTCTTGTTCAGAAGCTTGTGAATATAAACACGATTGATTGTATGGCATGCAGTGTCAATGGCTTCAGGCCAGAATTTTCTTGGGGTCTTATATTCATCTAGCATCGTTCTGGCCATCTCAATGAGTGTTCTGTTCTTGCGTTCGACGACGCCATTCTGCTATGGCGTGTACGGGGCCGAGAATTCATGTGTGATGCCC
The DNA here is from genome assembly GCF_003073215.2 of Triticum urartu. Lineage (NCBI taxonomy): Eukaryota > Viridiplantae > Streptophyta > Magnoliopsida > Poales > Poaceae > Triticum > Triticum urartu. The sequence continues at coordinate 122,513,254 of NC_053025.1, read as the reverse complement.
AAGGTATCAAGATATGTATCAAGGCCAGTGTTCTTGAATTCAGTGCCATTGTCACTTCTGATGTGCTTTATCTTGGCGCCATAATTGTTCATAGCTCGATTTGCGAAGCGTCTGAAGACATCCTGCACTTCAGTCTTGTAAAGGATTATGTGCACCCAAGTATATCTAGAATAATCATCAACAATGACGAAGCCATAGAGACAAGCAGTAGTAGTAAGAGTTGAGTAATGAGTGGGACCGAAAAGATCCATGTGAAGCAGTTCGAAGGGTCGAGTAGTGGTCATGATTGTCTTCGAGGGATGTTTGGCCCTCGTCATCTTTCCTGCTTCACAGGCAACGCATAAGTGATCTTTCTTGAACTTGACGCCCTTGATGCCTATGACATGCTTCTTCTTTGCAAGGGTGTGGAGGTTCCTCATGCCAGCATGCCCAAGCCTCCGATCCCATAGCCAGCATTCTGAAGCTTTTGCTAGAAGACATACGGCAAGCTGTGGTCCTGCTGAGAAATCTACCACGTACAAATCATCTTTTTGATACCCTTCAAATACTAGAGACTTGTCAGATTCCATTAGTACAAGGCAACGATATTTTCCAAATATTACGATCATGTTCAAATCGCAAAGCATTGAGACAAACATTAAGTTGAAGCCAAGGGATTCAACAAGCATGACTTTATCCATGTGTTGATCCCTTGAGATTGCAACTCTACCTAGACCCAATACCTTACTTTTACTAGTGTCAGCAAATGTGATGTGGCTCTTGTCGGATGGACGTAAGGTTGAGTCCATTAGAAGGCTTCTTTTGCCAGTCATGTGATTTGTACACCTGTGACACTCCAAAATTTTAATTTGGTTTTCATCAAAAACTTTGTTGGATTTTAAAAGAGAACTTTTAAAAATTTCTTTTCCAGAAATCCTTCCTCTTAAAAACTTCCTTTCCTTTGGCAAGGATTTTCTTTTCCCTTTCAAATTTGGTGTTGAAGTTTTTGGGAGCTTTTCCTTCTGGTTGTTACCCTCTCAAACTTTTTCATTTTTCATTTAAAATAAAGAAACCCTAGGAGTTTTGGGACTTCTTTCTTTTTGAATCCACCCATGGTTTTACCATGTCTCCTATAGTAAAACTTCTCAAAACCCCTCCCCCACATTTGGACAATCTAACTTCTCTATCTCAACAAGTCCAAACAAGTTTTTGGATTTTATTTCAATTATTTTTATCTCCCAAAACTTTTCTGCCATTCATTTTGAGCCTAAGTGATTTTCAAAGCAAGTACCATTTTGCCTTTGAGTTTTTGTCCCAAACCAACTTCCCTGGATTGTCTTTAGTACCCACAACCTAGAACCATCTTGATCCACTCTTCTTCTTTTTAAAAATTTCAAATTTCACTCACTGCAAGTTTGGACCAGATTTGCCAAATTTGGTGAAATTCATATCTACACTCCTCCAAAAATTCCACCAAAAATCATGCAGCCTACTGGAGCAATGAGAAGCCACTCCACCAAATTTCAGCTCTAGGAAAAATCCCTAGATGCCAGGAGCATTCTGTCGAACACCTGAGCTGCACTGTTCTTTGCATTTTCAGTAAAGTTCAGTAAAATTCAGTTTTACAGTGTCGTTTTCTTCAGAGTTCAGTCACAAGCTCACAGTGCGCTTGGCTCGATGCTCGCAGCCCCTCCCTCTTGTCCGGAGCTTCACACGCGTGCGTGGAGCCTTCCTGGCGTCGATGGCGCGCTGGCCCGCCCTCGCCGGCGTCTTCTGCGGCATCGGGACCTCCCGTGGCGGCCGACAGAAGGTACACCACGACAGAACGCCGTTCAGCGCCGCCCAAGCCATCTGGTAGCTCCGCGTGGCCGTCTCCCTTGCCAGCGCACGCGTGCAGCACCGCCGCCGTGGCCTGGCACGCGCAGGGCGCGCTCCCTGCCGCCGACGTGCCGCACGGCCGTTCCGTTGGGACAGGCCGTAAAACCCCCTCCCGTGCTGAGCTGGACCCTGGAATGGCACCACTACTCCACCTAGGCGATGCCCAAGCCCCTAATCCCACTGCCCAACCACAGCGCCGCCGTAATCACTCGCCGGAGTTATCCCGTTCGCGGCAACCGCCTCAGGCCGGCTATATATAGCGCCCCTAGGCTCCCTCTCGCCCCCGCACACCTCCACCACCTCACTGGACCCCGACCAGCAACTAGAAGAGCCTCGAGGGGCCCTTCTTCCTCGACTCCGGCCGCCTTGCTCCGCCTCGGCCTCCAGCTTGATTCACTCCGGTGAGGCCATCTCCGGCGCCCAAACCTCGTCCGTAGCCCTCTCTCACACCCAGTACTCTAACCCCCTCATCAATTTGGCCTCTGCAGTCCTCTCCGACGAGCTCCATCCACGCCCGAACCGCCGTCCGCCAGAGCAAAGCTCACCGTCGACGTGGTATTCGCCGGCGACCACCACCACCACCCACCGTTGCGGAAGGACACGGTGAGCACGTTGGTAACCTCCGATCCCCTTACCTCGCCGTGGATCGCCGCCGGCGACCACCGCAGCCCTCGGGCGCCGACGAGCCTCGTCCCTCCCATTTGAAAGTTTAAACATGACAAGTGGGACCCGCTGTCAGCCTCTCTGTCCTTTCTAAACGAAGCGTTTTCTGAAAACGCCTTCTGCCAAATGCGCTTTCCCTCTGGGCTGGCGTAGTTTCTGCCGAAGCGTTTTCTGTTTTTATAAGCTAGCCCCTAGAAACTTTCTGTTTCATTACAGATGAGTCCCTGGACAAAAACCTTTATAACTTTTAAAAAGAATAGTATTTTTGATTGATTCTTTTTCTGTCCTCTTCAGAATTTTGTCTAGTTTTTTATCATATTTATTTGAAAAATATTTGGTATAACTTTCTGTGCACCTCTTGGTATTTACGATAGCGCATGTATTTCTTTATACCGTAGATACCGAAGGAGGTAACGGAGCCGCGAACTTCACCGAGCTAGGCTCCGACTACTCCGAACCAGGCAAGCATGTTTGAACTTTTGATATGATGAGTGTCTTGGCATGTTTTGCATTTTAGTTAGTCTCATGGCATGTTGATGAGCATACCGATGAACGTTATTTCCATGCATCGTTGAGGTAAGTGAGTTCGATGATCCATAAGTGGATGGATGCGAATATGAATGGCCATGTATTGGAATGAGGATGGGTAAGATGGCAGTGTTGTAGCATGCCAGTCTTATGCCAGACTATGTGACTGCAGTGTCAAACCGTATCGGTCCAGTTCCTCCCATTTCCTTCCCTATACTACCACATGTTTTCCGCAAGGAATATGGCTTAGTAAGTTGCAAACCGCTTTCCTGGTACACACCAAAAGGAGAGGCTGGGATGATGGTTCCATGGCCCTGGATTAAAGCCAGTCATCCGGTCAGGGGGCATGGGTGTTTCCGGTTGGGACCGAGAGGGGGGGCACCCCTTAGAGCGCGCGTATATAAATTTGATCCCATGCTATTCGAGATTGTGATCTCCCCGTCTCAAAAGTTTTTCTTGAACGATGTCTAGGGTGATTCCTAGCATCGAGAGGTAGGATGGGTGTGTCCTGGTTAGCTGTGTTTTCTTCCGAAAAACCGTAAACGGAACTAGTCCTTCATGACTACGGAAATCCGTTGACTGTGGGAAAAAATTTGTACAAACTCTGTAGAGTCATACATTCCTTTGAATCATCTATTCCATATCCAAATTCGTATTATCTTGTCCTAACAGTGCCAGTTTGATGACAGAGACTCCGGTGAATCCCATGAGTGCTAAGTCCGGCTAAATGTTATTTCTGTGGATGGACTAACCTGTTTATTATCATGAATTGAATATTTATTGTGAATATTATTTACCTGTGAATAAAGCCCTTTCTGCGATGTCGCTCAGACGTCCGACTGTGGCATTTCTTTTAAAGCCCTTTCTGCGATGTCGCTCAGACGTCCGATTGTGGCATTTCTTTTAAAGCCCTTTATGTGGTGTCGCTAAGACGCCCGACTGTGGCATTTCTTTTAAAGCCCTTTCTGTGATGTCGCTCAGACGTCCGACTGTGGCATTTCTTTTAAAGCCCTTTCTGCGATGTCACTCAGACATCCGATTGTGGCATTTCTTTTAAAGCCCTTTATGTGGTGTCGCTAAGACGCCCGACTGTGGCATTTCTTTTAAAGCCCTTTCTGAGATGTCGCTCAGACGTCCGACTGTGGCATCATTTCCTTCTATTTATTTGTTCACCTTTCGAGGCGTCACTTCAGACACCCGATCGGTTTTCATTTATGTTTTGTTGGGATTTCAGGTGGACTACCGCCGTTTCCCTTTTTACTTACTTCGTTATGCTAATTTTTGAATATACATTGGTGAATTAATCGTAACGCATTCATGCATGCATTTGTTATATCTCACGTCCGAACTGTCTTGCGAGTACTTTCAAAGTACTCACTGGCTTGTTGATTTGGCCAGATGCTGACGAAGGCGATCTCTTGGATGAAGAATTCGATAGCGAGTCCGACGCCTAGAGGAATCCCAGTCAGTCTCGTGCGACCCTGGATTTGGTCACTATATTATATCCGCTTCCGCTACCAAATAAATTCATTGAGCCTCACCTTGACGCTCGATGAGATGCCAGTTTTAGAGTCATGTATCTCACTCCCCGCTGTGTTTTTCCACCACCGCCCTATCCTCGAGTCAGTAGTATGCCTCCACACCACTGTGTCATGTCCGCCATTATGTATAATTATTGGTGTGATTGTAATAATTCGGTTGAGCTGCCGTAGCTCGACTCTGTAGTATATTTTATGCTACTGGCTTATTGTATCAAGAAATTGTCCATCGGTAAGGAGAATTTTTCTCATACTGGACTCAAAAGATTGGTTTATCAATAAATATTTTTATTGGAAAACCGGTCGTGACAACACCCACTATCAATAATCCATTCTGAAGACGCTGGTGTCGTACCCTACAGTGCAGTTAGGGGGATAGGCTTCACCAAGAGCATTGTGAAGCAAAAACATTTGACGAACCAGTGGGTTATGAAAGCTTAATCCAGATTAGGACTAATAGGGAGAGTAGCAAGCGATTCAGGAACGAAGTACATAGTAAGACCATTCGGGCATTTGATCTTGCGCCCTACAAGATGTTTAAGGTCCCCAGCAATAGCGTCAGACAATTTTGGTTTTCTGCTAGAGACCTTTCCCTGCAAAAGAGAGTTAAGCTTTCTTAGCCACCCACATCTTCAAGGGTGGCTTAGAAGCAATAAGTCTAAGTGCAGCATCTGAGAATTTTGGCTTTGGAGCCCTAGCAAACAGTCTTGCAGGCGGACAATAGTACTCATAAGAATAAGCAGAATAGTTCTTGGTCTTATGAACATGGCGGTTTGATGAACCGCTCTCATATTCATATGCCTGAGTATGGTTTCCCTCCAAAACATTTGCGTTAGTGCGACTCAGGTGAGTCCTCTGTCTGTATGAAGCCTTTGGACCATATGAAGCCTTTGGTCTGAGGTTTGTCTTCTTCACGTGAGGTGTCCTGATGACATTCACAGGAAGATTCTCCAGACACCTTTTCGGAACCCAGATCTTCTTCATAGGCGGTCCATTCCTGTAGTTAGTACCAATGTACCTGGCAAACACTTCACCATTCTGATTCTTAAACAGTATATAGTTTGCATCAAAAGGATTCATCAATGATAATGGGGTTAGCACAAGTGAAGCCAGATAGATTGGATGGATCCTTTGCAGCAACCCACATGGTTTTGGGGTACTGCTCAGGTTTCCAGTAAGAGCCATCAGCATTCATTTTCCTTACAAACCCAACACCCTCTTTCCTCGGGTTTCGGTTCAGAATCTGCTTTTTGAGGACATCACATAGTGTCTGATGCCCTTTAAGACTTTTGTACATCCCTGTTTCAAGCAATGTCTTCAACCTAGCATTCTCATCAGCAATAGCAGTGGTATCCTCAACAGAGGGGTTAGTTACCACATCAACAGTTGAAGATATTGCAACAACAGTAGCAGTGGAACATTCAGCAACAGAAGTAGCGTTATCACACTCAATGCATTTAAGACATGGTGGTTCAAATCCTTCCTGAGCGGAACTGATCTGTTTGGCGCGAAGTGACTCGTTTTCCTTTTGAAGATCTTCATGAGCCGCTCTCAATTTCTCAAGATCTTGCTTCCTTTGAAGATAACATAGGAAAGCTTTTCATGAGTTGTTGAGATAGTTTCATGATGACTTTCAAGTTCCTGATACTTAACGTGAAGATTTTTTATGTCTTCAATTAAGGATTCAGATCGAGTCATTTCAGCACCTAACAGATCATCGCTTCTGTCTAACAGTTTTTGAATATGTTACATAGCTTTCTGTTGTTCAGTTGCAATTTTAGCAAGTGTTTTGTAGCTGGGTTTTGAACCACAATCAGAGTCATCGTCACTAGATGTTTGATAGTGAGTAGTGCGTGTGTTTACCTTGGCACCGCGTGCCATGAAGCAGTAGGTAGAAGCGGAGTAGTCCTTGTCATTTGCATCGGTGTCGATGATGAGGTCGTTGTCTTCAGTGTTGAAGATGGACTTGGCAACATATGCTGTAGCCAGACTTGCGATGCCTGAATCGGACTCCTCCTCAGACTCCACCTCCGCCTCCTCAGAGGCGGACTCCTCCTCTGAATCCATTTCCTTGCCAACAAACGCACGTGCCTTGCCAGATGAGCTCTTCTTGTGTGATGAAGACTTTGAGGAAGACTTGGAAGAAGACTTTGAGTATTTCTTCTTTTCTTGTCGTCAGAGTCATATTCCTTGCTCTTCTTCTTATTTTTGTTGTCATTGTCCCACTGTGGACACTCAGAGATGAAGTGGCCAAGTTTCTTGCACTTGTGACATGTTTTCTTCTTGTAGTCATGAGCAGAAGCTTAATCATTTCTTGAGCTTGATCGGGAAGACTTTCTGAAGCTTTCTTCTTGGTGAATTTTTGGAACTTCTTGACAAGCATAGCAAGTTCCCTTCCAATGTCTTCAGGATCATCCGAACTGCTGTCAGATTCTTCTTCAGATGATGAGACAGCTTTTGCCTTCAAGGCACGAGTTCGCCCATAGTTTGGACCGTAGATATCTCTTTTCTCTGAAATCCGAAACTCATGTGTGTTGAGCCTCTCAAGTATGTCAGACAGATCGAGTGTCTTGAAATCATGACGTTCTTGAATCATCAGGGCTAGGATGTCAAACGAACTATCAAGTGATCTCAGTAGTGTCTTGACGACTTCATGTTTGGTGATCTCAGTAGCGCCGAGGGCTTGAAGCTCATTTCTGATGTCAGTGAGTCGGTCAAATGTGTGCTGGACATTCTCATTGTCATTTCGCTTGAAGCGGTTGAAGAGGTTGCGAAGGACACTGGTTCTCTGATCTCTCTGGGTTGAGATGCCTTCATTGACCTTGGAGAGCCAGTCCCAGACCAGCTTAGATGTCTTCAAAGCACTCACACGGACATACTGTCCTTTGGTCAGATGACCACAGATGATATTCTTGGCAGTAGAGTCCAGTTGAACGAACTTCTTGACATTAGCAGCAGTGACACCTTCTCCAGCCTTGGGAATGCCGTTCTTGACGACATACCATAGGTCGACGTCAATGGCCTCAAGATGCATGCACATCTTATTCTTCCAGTAGGGATATTCAGTTCCATCGAAGACGGGGCACGCAGCGGAGACTTTAATTATCCCTGCAGTCGACATAGCTAAAACTCCAGGTGGTTAAACCGAATCACACAGAACAAGGGAGCACCTTGCTCTGATACCAATTGAAAGTGCGTTATATCGACTAGAGGGGGGGTGAATAGGCGATTTTTATGAAAGTCTTCAAAACGTGGAAGTTATGAAGACAAACGATAGAAATAAACCAACTACCCGGCAGCGGAAGGTAGACTACACTAGGCAAGCCATAGTCAAGTAATCAATAGAGTGAAAGCACAATGACTAATAGCAGCAATGTAGTAAGAATCAGGTAGGAAGATATTGTGAAGCCACACAGAACACGCAGTCACTCAGTGAAGATAAAAGATAGTGCGAACATACAATGACTTCACAAGGAGTAACAGTAAGTAAAGGGAAGGGAAGATGAAACCAGTGACTCGCTGAAGACAATGATTTGTTGGACCAGTTCCAGTTGCTGTGACAACTGTACGTCTGGTTAGGGCGGCTAGGTATTTAAACCTTAGGACACACAGTCCCGGACACCCAGTCCTGAACACGCAGCTCAGGACACCCAGTCCTCACCGTATTCCCCTTGAGCTAAGGTCACATAGACCTCGCCGAATCACTCTGGTAAGTCTTCAAGGTAGACTCCCAAACCTTCACAGACTTTGTTCATCGTCAATCCACAATGTCTCTTGGATGCTCAGAACGCGACGCCTAACCAGCTGGAGGATGCACAGTCCTCAAGTGTAATAAGTCTTCAGATCACACAGATAAGAAGACTTAAGTGATGCCTAATTCTCTTTGGCTCTGGGTGGTTAGGGCTTTATCCTCGCAAGGAATTCTCTCTCAAAGGCTTCGAGGTGGGTTGCTCTCAAACGACAAAAGCCATACTCTGAATCTGAGCAGCCAACCGTTTATGGTTGTAGGGGGTGGGCTATTTATAGCCACTTGGCAACCCGACCTGATTTGTCCGAAATGACCCTGGGTCACTAAGGAACTGACACGTGTTCCAACGGTCAGATTTCAAACTCACACGGCAACTTTACTTGGGCTTCAAGCAAAGCTGACTCTAGACAAGATTCGCTCTCAAAGTCTTCACTCGAAGACATAGGTTTTGTTTAAGCATCACTTCAGTCATTCTGACTGGTTCTCTTGGACCCCACTTAACAGTACGGTGGTTCCTATGACTCAATACAGAAGAAAGAGAACTACGAAAGATCTAAGACTTCGAGCTCCATAGGCTTCATGTGGTGTCTTCTCTTGTCATAGTCTAAAATGTGAATATCTTCATATACCACCTTTGACTTCAATGTCTTCATACATTTTTAGGGGTCATCTCTGGTAGGAAAACCGAATCAATGAGGGACTTCTACCTATGTTATCCTGCAATTCTCACAAACACATTAGTCCCTCAACTAGGTTTGTCGTCAATACTCCAAAACCAACTAGGGGTGGCACTAGATGCACTTACATTGGGATTTAACTGTCGTTGGTGATCAACAACTGGTTTAGCATCAGGCTCCAAATTGATTTTGTGCTGACATAGAGTGGGACTAATGCCCTTAAGATCATCAAGAGTATATCCAATAGCTGCTCAGTGCTTCTTCAGAGTTTTCAATAATTTCTTTTCTTCATGCTCTGAAAGGTTAGCACTAATAATAACAGGATATATCTTCTTTTCATCAAGATAAGCATATTTCAAAGTATCAGGTAATTCTTTAAGCTCAAACACAGGATCACCCTTGGGTGGAGGAGGATCCCATGGATTTCAACAGGCAAGTTGTGTTTCAACATAGGCCCTTGATTAAAGAATATTTCATCTAATTCCTTTCTTTCATTCATAAACATATCATTTTCATGATCTAGCAAATATTGTTCTAAAGGATCAGTAGGAGGCACGACAATAGAAGCAAGACCAATAATTTCATCCTTACTAGGCAATTCTTTATCACGGGGTTGTCTACGAAATTTAGAGAAATTAAAATCACGAGATAGATGTCCAAAACTGACAGCAACAATTTCCTTCTTGCAGTCTATCCTAGCATTAAAAGTGTTCAAGAAAGGTCTACCAAATATAATGGGACAAAAATCATCTTGTGGGGAACCAATAACAAGAAAACCACTAGGGTATTTTATTTTCCCACACAAGACTTCAACATCTCTAACAATCCCAATTGGTGATATAGTGTCTCTATTGGCAAGCTTAATGGTAACATCAATATCTTCTATCTTAGTAGGTGCACTATCATTCATAATTTCTTGATATAAAGTAAAAGGAATTGAACTCACACTAGCACCCACATCACATAGGCCATGATAACAATGATCCCCTATTTTAACAGAAACAACAGGCATGCCAACAGTAGGTCTATGTTTATCTTTAGTATCAGGTCTAGCAATTCTAGCAGCTTCATCACAGAAATAAATAACATGCCCATCAATATTATCGTCCAAGAGATCTTTAACCATAGAAATACTAGGTTCAACTTTAATTTGTTCAGGGGGTGTAGGTGTTCTACTGTAACTCTTATGGACCATGGTTGAAGCTTTAGCTTGATCCATTATTCTAATAGTAAAAGGTGGCTTCTCAATATAAGCAGTAGGAACAATAGGACCAACATTATAAGTAATAGTTTCTTCTTTAACTTTAATAGGTTCTACTACTTTCACCTCAATGGGAGGATGATATTTAAACCAATTCTCCTTAGGGATACCAACATGAGTAGCAAAAGATTCACTGAAAGAAGCTACTATCTCAGATCAAGTCCATATTTAGTGCTAAAATCATGAAAAGCATCGGTGTGCATGAAAGATTTAACACAATCAAACTTAAGGTTTATACCTGACTCCTTACCTTCATCGAGTTCCCAATCTTCAGAGTTGCGTTTAATTCTTTCCAATAAATATCATTTGAATTCAATATCATTCTTCATAAAAGAACCAGTACAATAAGTATCAAGCATGGATTGATCATTACGAGAAAGCCAAACATAAAAATTCTGAATAATAATTTCTTTTGAGATTTCATGATTGGGGCATGAATATAACATTGACTTAAGCCTCCCACAAGCTTGAGCGATACTTTCTCCTTCACAAGGCCAAAAATTATATATATATAGTTCCGATCACGATGAACCAGATGCATAGGATAAAGTTCCAATTTCAATCGGTTGTAGTTCCATGATCGAATATCATCACATAGCCTATACCATGTCAATGTCTTTCCCTTCAAATATAAAACTAAGACTTTCTTCTTGACAACATCCTCGGGCAAACCTGCAAGCTTAAATAATCCACAAACTTCATCCACATAGATTAGGTGAATATCAGGATGTAATGTTTGAAGGAAATATGCCCTAGAGGAAATAATAAAGTTGTTATTTATATTTCCTTATATCATGATAAATGTTTATTATTCATGCTAGAATTGTATTAACCGAAAACTAGATACATGTGTGAATACATAGACAAAACAAAGTGTCCTAGTATGCCTCTACTAGACTAGCTCGTTAATCAACGATGGTTTAGTTTACTAACCATAGACATGTGTTGTCATTTGTTGAACGCAATCGCATCATTAGGATAATGATGTGATGGACAAGACCCATCCGTTAGCTTAGCATAATGATCGTTAAGTTTTATTGCTATTGCTTTCTTCATGACTTATACATATTCCTTTGACTATGAGATTATGCAACTCCCGAATGCCGGAGGAATACATTGTGTGCTATCAAACTTCACAACGTAACTGGGTGATTATAAAGATGCTCTATAGGTATCTCTGGAGGTGTTTGTTGGGTTGGCATAGATCGAGATTAGGATTTGTCACTCCGAGTATCGGAGAGGTATCTCTGGGCCCTCTCGGTAATGCACATCATGATAAGCCTAGCAAGCAATGTGACTAATGAGTTAGTTATAGGATGATGCATTACGGAATGAGTAAAGAGACTTGCCGGTAATGAGATTGAACTAGGTATGAAGATACCGACAATCGAATCTCGAGCAAGTAACATACCGATGAAAAAGGGAATGACGTATGTTCTCATTGTGGTTTGACCGAATATGTAGGAACCAATATGAGCATCTAGGTTCCACTATTGGTTATTGACCGGAGATGTGTCTCAGTCATGTCTACATAGTTCTCGAACCCATAGGGTCTGCACGCTTAACGTTTGATGACGATTCGTATTATGAGTTATGTGTTTTGGTGACTGTCGGGGATATACCCCACGGTATGACCCGGCCGGAAGTATGACCCGGCCGGACTTGGCGCTTCACCGTGACCCACCGAAGGACTGGCTACTCACAGGTCTGGCGGCTTACTGGTCAGACGACTCACGAGCCTGACGACTCAAGGACTGACCCCGATGGCGGGTCATATGGACAACAAGGCCCAAAGCCCAGAAGGCCGGCTCACGTTACGATTGGCCGGATTAAGGAAAGGGATGATGAGTATTTCCTTTACAAGGAAGCAAGACCCGGACTTGTAATCAACCTGTAAGAGAAGATAGACTAGTTCTTGGTCTTATGAATGAACATGGTGGTTTGATGAACCGCTCTCATATTCATATGCCTGAGTATGGTTTCCCTGCAAAACATTTGCGTTAGTGCGACTCAGGTGAGTCCTCTGTCTGTATGAAGCCTTTGGACCATATGAAGCCTTTGGTCTGAGGTTTGTCTTCTTCACGTGAGGTGTCATGATGACATTCACAGGAAGATTCTCCAGACACCTTTTCGGAACCCAGATCTTCTTCATAGGCGGTCCATTCCTACAGTTAGTACCAATGTACCTGGCAAACACTTCACCATTCTGATTCTTAAACAGTTTATAGTTTGCATCAAGGGATTCATCAATGATAATGGGGTTAGCACAAGTGAAGCCAGATAGATTGGATGGATCCTTTGCAGCAACCCACATGGTTTTGGGGTACTGCTCAGGTTTCTAGTAAGAGCCATCAGCATTCATTTTCCTTACGAACCCAACACCCTCTTTCCTCGGGTTTCGGTTCAGAATCTGCTTTTTGAGGACATCACATAGTGTCTGATGCCCTTTAAGACTTTTGTACATCCCTGTTTCAAGCAATGTCTTCAACCTAGCATTCTCATCAGCAATAGCAGTGGTATCCTCAACAGAGGGGTTAGTTACCACATCAACAGTTGAAATATTGCAACAGTAGTAGCAGTGAACATTCAGCAACAGAAGTAGCATTATCAGCCTCAATGCATTTAAGACATGGTGGTTCAAATCCTTCCTGAGCGGAACTGATCTGTTTGGCGCGAAGTGACTCGTTTTCCTTTTGAAGATCTTCATGAGCCGCTCTCAATTTCTCAAGATCTTGCTTCCTTTGAAGATAATCATAGGAAAGCTTTTCATGAGTTGTTGAGTGAGTTTCATGACGACTTTCAAGTTCCTGATACTTAACGTGAAGATTTTTTATGTCTTCAATTAAGGATTCAGATCGAGTCATTTCAGCACCTAACAGATCATCGCTTCTGTCTAACAGTTTTTGAATATGTTCCATAGCTTTCTGTTGTTCAGTTGCAATTTTAGCAAGTGTTTTGTAGCTGGGTTTTGAACCACAATCAGAGTCATCGTCACTAGATGTTTGATAGTGAGTAGTGCGTGTGTTTACCTTGGCACCGCGTGCCATGAAGCAGTAGGTAGAAGCGGAGTAGTCCTTGTCATTTGCATCGGTGTCGATGATGAGGTCGTTGTCTTCAGTGTTGAAGATGGACTTGGCAACATATGCTGTAGCCAGACTTGCGATGCCTGAATCGGACTCCTCCTCAGACTCCACCTCCGCCTCCTCAGAGGCGGACTCCTCCTCTGAATCCATTTCCTTGCCAACAAACGCACGTGCCTTGCCAGATGAGCTCTTCTTGTGTGATGAAGACTTTGAGGAAGACTTGGAAGAAGACTTTGAGTATTTCTTCTTTTCTTGTCGTCAGAGTCATATTCCTTGCTCTTCTTCTTATTTTTGTTGTCATTGTCCCACTGTGGACACTCAGAGATGAAGTGGCCAAGTTTCTTGCACTTGTGACATGTTTTCTTCTTGTAGTCATGAGCAGAAGCTTAATCATTTCTTGAGCTTGATCGGGAAGACTTTCTGAAGCTTTCTTCTTGGTGAATTTTTGGAACTTCTTGACAAGCATAGGAAGTTCCCTTCCAATGTCTTCAGGATCATCAGAACTGCTGTCAGAATCTTCTTCAGATGATGAGACAGCTTTTGCCTTCAAGGCACGAGTTTGCCCATAGTTTGGACCGTAGATATCTCTTTTCTCTGAAATCTGAAACTCATGTGTGTTGAGCCTCTCAAGTATGTCAGACAGATCGAGTGTCTTGAAATCATGACGTTCTTGAATCATCAGGGCTAGGATGTCAAACGAACTATCAAGTGATCTCAGTAGTGTCTTGACGACTTCATGTTTGGTGATCTCAGTAGCGCCGAGGGCTTGAAGCTCATTTCTGATGTCAGTGAGTCGGTCAAATGTGTGCTGGACATTCTCATTGTCATTTCGCTTGAAGCGGTTGAAGAGGTTGCGAAGGACACTGGTTCTCTGATCTCTCTGGGTTGAGATGCCTTCATTGACCTTGGAGAGCCAGTCCCAGACCAGCTTAGATGTCTTCAAAGCACTCACACGGACATACTGTCCTTTGGTCAGATGACCACAGATGATATTCTTGGCAGTAGAGTCCAGTTGAACGAACTTCTTGACATTAGCAGCAGTGACACCTTCTCCAGCCTTGGGAACGCCGTTCTTGACGACATACCATAGGTCGACGTCAATGGCTTCAAGATGCATGCGCATCTTATTCTTCCAATAGGGATATTCAGTTCCATCGAAGACGGGGCACGTAGCGGAGACTTTAATTATCCCTGCAGTCGACATAGCTAAAACTCCAGGTGGTTAAACCGAATCACAGAGAACAAGGAAGCACCTTGCTCTAATACCAATTGAAAGTGCGTTATATCGACTAGAGGGGGGTGAATAGGGATTTTTATGAAAGTCTTCAAAACATGGAGTTATGAAGACAAACGATAGAAATAAACCTAATACCCTGGCAGCGGAAGGTAGACTACACTAGGCAAGCCATAGTCAAGTATTCAATAGAGTGAAAGCAATAGTGACTAATAGCAGCAATGTAGTAAGGATCAGGTAGGAAGATATTGTGAAGCCAGACAGAACACGCAGTCACTCAGTGAAGACAAAGGAATATTGCAACATACAATGACTTCACAAGGAGTAACAGTAAGTAAAGGGAAGGGAAGATGAAACCAGTGACTCGCTGAAGACAATGATTTGTTGGACCAGTTCCAGTTGCTGTGACAACTGTACGTCTGGTTGGGGCGGCTAGGTATTTAAACCTTAGCACACACAGTCCCGGACACCCAGTCCTGAACACGCAGCTCAGGACACCCAGTCCTCACCGTATTCCCCTTGAGCTAAGGTCACACAGACCCGCCAATCACTCTGGTAAGTCTTCAAGGTAGACTCCCAAACCTTCACAGACTTTCGTTCACGCGCAATACACAATGTCTCTTGGATGCTCAGAACGCGACGCCTAACTGGCTGGAGGATGCATAGTCCTCAAGTGTAATAAGTCTTCAGATCACACAGACAAGAAGACTTAAGTGATGCCCAATTCTCTTTGGCTCTGGGTGGTTAGGGCTTTATCCTCAGGGCTTTATCCTCATAAGGAATTCTCTCTCAAAGGCTTCGAGGTGGGTTGCTCTCAAACGACAAAAGTCGTACTCTCAATCTGAGCAGCCAACCGTTTATGGTTGTTGGGGGAGGGCTATTTATAGCCACTTGGCAACCCGACCTGATTTGTCCGAAATGACCCTGGGTCACTAAGGAACTGACACGTGTTCCAACGGTCAGATTTCAAACTCACACGACAACTTTACTTGGGCTGCAAGCAAAGCTGACTTGTCCGACTCTGGACAAGATTCGCTCTCATAGTCTTCACTCGAAGACATAGGTTTTGATTAGGCATCACTTCAGTCATTCTGACTGGTTCTCTTGGACCCCACTTAACAGTACGGTGGTTCCTATGACTCAACACAAAAGAAAGAGAACTAACAAAGATCTAAGTCTTCGAGCTC
The DNA here is from genome assembly GCF_003073215.2 of Triticum urartu. Lineage (NCBI taxonomy): Eukaryota > Viridiplantae > Streptophyta > Magnoliopsida > Poales > Poaceae > Triticum > Triticum urartu. The sequence continues at coordinate 122,497,478 of NC_053025.1, read as the reverse complement.
CATAGGCTTCATGTGGTGTCTTCTCTTGTCATAGTCTTCAATGTGAATATCTTCATATACCACCTTTGACTTCAATGTCTTCATACATTTTTAGGGGTCATCTTTGGTAGGAAAACCGAATCAATGAGGGACTTCTACCTGTGTTATCCTGCAATTCTCACAAACACATTAGTCCCTCAACTAGGTTTGTCGTCAATACTCCAAAACCAACTAGGGGTGGCACTAGATGCACTTACAAGAACCCCTTCTTGGACTGATCCATATTGAACTTCTTAAAATTCTTGTCAAGGTACGTACTTTGTGAAAGACCAATGAGGCATCTCGATCTATCTCTATTGATCTTGATGCCTAATATATAAGCAGCTTCTCCAAGATCCTTCATTGAAAAACACTTGTTCAAGTAGGCCTTTATGCTTTCGAAGAATTCTATATCATTTCCCATCAATAGTATGTCATCCACATATAATATGAGAAATGCTACAGAGCTCCCACTCACTTTCTTGTAAACACAGGCTTCTCCATAAGTCTGCGTAAACCCAAACGCTTTGATCATCTCATCAAATCGAATGTTCCAACTCCGAGATGCTTGCACCAGCCCATAGATTGAGCGTTGGAGCTTGCACACCTTGTCAGCATTCTTAGGATGGACAAAACCTTCTGGCTGCATCATATACAATTCTTCCTTAAGGAAACCATTAAGGAATGCCGTTTTGACGTCCATTTGCCATATCTCATAATCATAGAATGTGACAATTGCTAACATGATTCGGACGGACTTCAGCTTCGCTACGGGTGAAAAGTCTCATCGTAGTCAACCCCTTGAACTTGTCGATAACCTTTAGCGACAAGCCGAGCCTTATAGATGGTCACATTACCATCCGCGTCTATCTTCTTCTTAAAGATCCATTTATTTTCTACGGCTTGCCGATCATCGGGCAAGTCAGTCAAAGTCCATACTTCGTTTTCATACATGGATCCTATCTCGGATTTCATGGCTTCCAGCCATTTGTCGGAATCTGGGCCCGCGATTGCTTCTTCATAGTTTGAAGGTTCACCATTGTCTAACAACATGATTTCCAGGACAGGGTTGCCGTACCACTCTGGTGCGGAACGTGTCCTTGTGGACCTACGAAGTTCAGTAGCAACTTGATCTGAAGTTTCATGATCATCATCATTAACTTCCTCTCTAGTCGGTGCAGGCACCTCAGAAACATCTTCTTGAGCTGCGCCACTCTCCGGTTCAAGAGGCAATACTTCATCAAGTTCTACTTTCCTCCCACTTACTTCTTTCGAGAGAAACTCTTTCTCTAGAAAGGATCCATTCTTGGCAACAAAGATCTTGCCTTCGGATCCAAGGTAGAAGGTATGCTCAATAGTTTCCTTAGGGTATCCTATGAAGACGCATTTTTCCGATTTGGGTTCGAGCTTTTCAGGTTGAAGTTTCTTGACATAAGCATCGCATTCCCAAACTTTCAGAAACGACAACTTAGGTTTCTTACCAAACCACAATTCATACGGCGTCGTCTCAACGGATTTTGACGGAGCCCTATTTAAAGTGAATGCAGCAGTCTCTATAGCATAACCCCAAAATGACAGCGGTAGATCGGTAAGAGACATCATAGATCGTACCATATCCAATAGAGTGCGATTGCGATGTTCGGACACACCATTACGCTGAGGTGTTCCAGGCGGCGTGAGTTGTGAAACAATTCTGCATTTCTTTAAATGTGTGCCAAATTCGTGACTCAAATATTCTCCCCCATGATCTGATCGTAAGAACTTGATTTTCCTATCACGTTTATTCTCAACCTCACTCTGAAATTCCTTGAACTTTTCAAAGGTCTCAGACTTGTGTTTCATTAAGTAGACATACCCATATCTACTCAAGTCATCAGTGAGGGTGAGAACATAACGATAGCCTCCGCGAGCCTCAACACTCATTGGACCGCACACATCAGTATGTATGATTTCCACTAAGTTGGTTGCTCGCTCCATTGTTCCGGAGAACGGAGTCTTGGTCATTTTGCCCATGAGGCATGGTTCGCACGTGTCAAATGATTCATAATCAAGAGACTCCAAAAGTCCATCTGCATGGAGTTTCTTCATGCGTTTGACACCAATGTGACCAAGGCGGCAGTGCCACAAGTATGTGGGACTATCATTATCAACCTTACATCTTTTGGCATTCACACTATGAATATGTGTAACATCACGTTCGAGATTAATAAGAATAAACCATTGACCAGCGGGGCATGACCATAAAACATGTCTCTCATATAAATAGAACAACCATTATTCTCAGATTTAAATGAGTAGCCATCTCGCATTAAACGAGATCCAGATACAATGTTCATGCTCAAAGCTGGTACTAAATAACAATTATTGAGGTTTAAAACTAATCCCGTTGGTAAATGTAGTGGTAGCGTGCCGACGGCGATCACATCGACCTTTGAACCATTCCCGACGCGCATTGTCACCTCATCCTTCGCTAGTCTCCGTTTATTCCACGGCTCCTGTTTTGAGTTACAAATATGAGCAACCGCACCGGTATCAAATACCCATGAGGTACTACGAGGGCTGGTTAGGTACACATCAATAACATGTATATCACATATACCTTTGACATTGCCGGCCTTCATATCCGCTAAGTACTTGGGGCAGTTCCGCTTCCAGTGACCGTTTCCCTTGCAATAAAAGCACTCAGTCTCAGGCTTGGGTCCATTCTTTGTCTTCTTCCCGGCAGCTTGCTTACCGGGCGGGCAACTCCCTTATCGTCTTTCTTGAAGTTCTTTTACCCTTGCCTTTCTTGAACTTAGTGGTTTTATTCACCATCAACACTTGATGTTCCTTTTTGATTTCCACCTCCGCTGATTTCAGCATTGAATATACCTCAGGAATGGTCTTTTCCATCCCCTGCATACTGAAGTTCATCACAAAGCTCTTGTAGCTAGGTGGGAGTGACTTAAGGATTCTATCAATGACCGCATCATCCGGGAGGTTAACTCCCAGCTGAGACAAGCGGTTGTGCAACCCAGACATTTTGAGTATCTGCTCGCTGACGGAACTATTCTCCTTCATCTTACAACTGTAGAACTGGTCAGAGACTTCATATCTCTTGACCCGGGCATGAGCTTGGAAAACCATTTTTAGCTCTTGGAACATCTCATATGCTCCGTGTTGCTCAAAACGCTTTTGGAGCCCCAGTTCTAAGCTATAAAGCATGCCACACTGAACCAAGGAGTAATCATCACTGCGCGTCTGCCATGCATTCATAACATCTTGTTCTGCTGGGAAAACAGGTGCTTCACCTAGCAGTGCATCAAGGACATATGCTTTCCTGGCAGCTATGAGGATAATCCTCAGGTTACGGACCCAGTCCGTGTAGTTGCTGCCATCGTATTTCAGCTTGGTTTTCTCTAGGAACACGTTGAAGTTCAGGGCAACATTAGCGTAGGCCATTTGATCTACAAGACATATTGCAAAGATTTTCAGACTATGTTCATGATAATTAAGTTCATCTAATCAAATTATTTAATGAACTCCCACTCAGATAGACATCCCTCTAGTCATCTAAGTGATACATGATCCGAGTCAACTAGGCGTGTCCGATCATCACGTGACACGGACCAGTCATCATCGGTGAATATCTTCATGTTGATCGTATCTTCTATACGACTCATGTTCGACCTTTCGGTCTTCCGTGTTCTGAGGCCATGTCTGTACATGCTAGGCTCGTCAAGTCAACCTAAGTGTATTGCGTGTGTAAATCTGGCTTACACCCGTTGTATGCGAACGTTAGAACCTATCACACCCGGTCATCACGTGGTGCTTCGGAACAACGGACCTTAGCAATGGTGCACAGTTAGGGGGAACACCATTCTTGATATTTTAATGAGGGATCATCTTATTTATGCTACCGTCGTTCTAAGCAAATAAGATGTAAAAACATGATAAACATCACATGCAATCAAATAGCGACATGATATGGCCAATATCATTTTTCTCCTTTTGATCTCCATCTTCGGGGTGCCATGATCATCATCATCACCGGCATGACACCATGACCTCCATCATCATGATCTCCATCATTGTGTCTTCATGAAGTTGTCTCGCCAACTATTACTTCTACTACTATGGCTAACGGTTAGCGATAAAGTAAAGTAATTACATGACGTTTATGTTGACACGCAGGTCATAAATAAATTAAGACAACTCCTATGGCTCCTGCCGGTTGTCATACTCATCGACATGCAAGTCGTGATTCCTATTACAAGAACATGATCAATCTCATACATCACATATATCATTCACCACATCCTTTTGGCCATATCACATCACACGGCATATGCTGCAAAAACAAGTTAGGCGTCCTCTAATTGTTGTTGCAAGGTTTTTTACGTGGCTGCTATAGGTTTCTAGCAAGAATGTTTCTTACCTATGCCAAAACCACAACGTGATATGCCAATTTCTATTTACCCTTCATAAGGACCCTTTTCATCGAATCCGATCCGACTAAAGTGGGAGAGACAGACACCCGCTAGCCACCTTATGCAACTAGTGCATATCAGTCGGTGGAACCAGTCTCATGTAGGCGTACGTGTAAGGTCGGTCCAGGCCGCTTCATCCCACGATGCCGCCGAATCAAGATAAAACTAGTAACAGCAAGTAAATTGACAAAATTGACGCCCACAACAACTTGTGTTCTACTCGTGCATAGAAACTACGCATAGACCAAGCTCATGATGCCACTGTTGGGAATCATTGCAGAAAATTAAATTTTCTACGCATCACCAAGATCAATATATGGAGTAACTAGCAACGAGAGATAGGAGAGTGCATCTTCATACCATTGAAGACCGCGAGTCGGAAGCGTTGCAAGAACGCGGTTGGAGGAGTCGTACACATAGCGATTCAGATCGCTGCCGAATCCGATCTAAGCACCGAACAATGGTGCCTCCGCGTTCAACACACGTGCAGCCCGGTGACGTCTCCCGTGCGTTGATCCAGCAAGGAGGAGGGAGGGGTTGAGGAAGAAGGCTCCAAAAGCAGCACGGCGGCGTGGTGGTGATGGAGTGGTAGTTCTCCGGTAGGGCTTCGCCAAGCTCACGCGGAGGAGGAGAGGTGTTGGGGAGGGGAGGGGTTGCGCCTTGGATGTGGTGCTGCAGCCCTCCCCTCGCCCCTCTATTTATAGAGACAAGGGGGAAGGGGGCCGGCCCCTCTAGATGAGACCTACAGGGGGGCGGCGGCCAAGGGGGAGGGGGCTTGCCCCCCAAGCAAGGGTGGCGCCCCCCTTTAGGGTTCCCCCCAAACCCTAGGCGCATGGGCCCTAGGGTGGGATGGCGCCCAGCCCACTAGGGGCTGGTTCCCTTCCACCTACATCCCATAAGGCCCTCCGGGGCAGGTGGACCCTCCCGGTGGACCCTCGGAACCCCTCCGGTGGTCCCGGTACAATACCGGCATACCCCTGAATATTTCCGGTGACCGTATGATGACTTCCCATATATAAATCTTCACCTCCGAACTATTCCGGAACTCCTCGTGACGTTCGGGATCTCATCCGGGACTCCGAACAACATTCGGTAATCACATACAAATCTTCCTAATAACCCTAGCGTCATCGAACCTTAAGTGTGTAGACCCTACGGGTTCGGGAACCATGCAGACATGACCGAGACAACTCTACGGCCAATAACCAACAGCGGGATCTGGATACCCATGTTGGCTCCCACATGTTCCACGATGATCTCATTGGATGAACCACGATGTCGAGGATTCAAGAAATCCCGTATACAATTCCCTTTGTCAATCGGTACGTTACTTGCCAGAGATTCGATCGTCGGTATCCCAATACCTCGTTCAATCTCGTTGCCGGCAAGTCACTTTACTCATTCCATAACACATCATCCCGTGACCAACCCTTTAGTCACATTGAGCTCATTACGATGATGTCTTACCGAGTGGGCCTAGAGATACCTCTCCGTCATACGGAGTGACAAATCCCAGTCTCGATTCGTGCCAACCAAACAAACACTTTCAGAGATACCCGTAGTGCACCTTTATAGCCACCCAGTTACGTTGTGACGTTTGGCACACCCAAAGCATTCCTACAGTATCTGGGAGTTGCACAACCTCATGGTCTAAGGAAAAGATACTTGACATTAGAAAAGCTCTAGCAGACGAACTACACGATCTTGTGCTATGCTTAGGATTGGGTCTTGTCCATCACATCTTTCCCTAATGATGTGATCCCATTATCAATGACATCCAATGTCCATAGTCAGGAAACCATGACCATCTGTTGATCAACGAGCTAGTCAACTAGATGCTCACTAGGGACATGTTGTGGTCTATGTATTCACACATGTATCACGATTTCTGGATAATACAATTATAGCATGAACAATAGACAATTATCATGAACAAGGATATATAATAATAAACATTTTATTATTGCCTCTAGGGCATATTTCCAACATCAACATGAACATCATTATTAACATTATCACTAGGTTCATGCTCATTACCAGATTGTGTTTCACCATCAGAAATAGAGATATCATTGGGATTCTCAGGGGTGTCAATAACAGGTTCACTAGAAGCATGCAAAGTCCTATCATTTTTCTTTTTCTTCCCCTTGGAAGGACTAGGTGCATCAATATCATTTCTCTGAGAATCTTGCTCAATTCTCATAGGATGGCCCTCAGGATACAAAGGTTCCTGGGTCATTTTACCACCTCTAATCATAACTCTAACAACATTATCACTTTTCTTACTATTTAATTCATTGAGCAAATCATTCTGAGCTTTAAGTACTTGTTCTACTTGAGTGGTAACCATAGAAGCATGTTTACTAATGAGTTTAAGTTCACCTTTAACTCTAGACATATAATCACCCAAGTGTTCAATCATATAAGCATTTTGTTTCAATTGTCTACCAAAATAAGCATTGAAGTCTTCTTGCTTAACCATAAAGTTATCAAACTCATCCAAACATTGGCTAGCAAACTTAGTAGGAGGGATTTCAGCTTTATCATATCTATAGAGAGAATTTACCTTTACTACCTATGTCGGGTTATCAAGACCATATATTTCTTCAACAGGCGGTAAATTAAGACCATGTATTTATTCAATAGGAGGTAAATTCTTAACATCTTCAGCTTTAATACCCTTTTCTTTCATGGATTTCTTTGCCTCTTGCATATCTTCAGGACTGAGAAATAGAACACCCCTTTTCTTCGGAGTTGTTTTAGGAATAGGCTCAGGAGTTGGCTCAGGAGCTGGCTCAGGAAGTGTCCAATTATTTTCATTTGTCAACATATTATTCAATAGAATTTCAGCTTCATCTAGTGTTCTTTCCTTGAAAACAGAACCAACACAACTATCCAGGTGGTCTCTGGAAGCATCGGTTAGTCCATTATAAAAGATATCAAGTATTTCATTTTTCTTAAGAGGATGATCTGGCAAAGCATTAAGTAATTGGAGAAGCCTCCCCCAAGCTTGTGGGAGACTCTTTTCTTCAATTTGCACAAAATTATATATATATATATATCCCTTAAGGCAGCTTGTTTCTTATGAGCAGGGAAATATTTAGCAGAGAAGTAATAAATCATATCCTGGGGACTACGCACACAACCAGGATCAAGAGAATTAAACCATATCTTTGCATCACCCTTTAACGAGAATGGAAATATTTTAAGGATATAAAAGTAGCGAATTCTCTCATCATTGAACAGTGTGGCTATATCATGTAATTTAGTAAGATGTGCCACAACAGTTTCAGATTCATAGCCATAAAAAGGATCAGATTCAACCAAAGTAATTATATCAGGATCTATAGAGAATTCATAACCCTTATCAGTAACAAAGATAGGTGAAGTAGCATAAGCAGGATCATATTTCATTCTAGCATTCAGAGTTTTTTTGTTTAAGCTTAGCTAATAATTTCTTAAGATCACTTCTATCATTGCATGCAAGAAAGTCTCTTTTAGTTTCTTCATCCATAACACAGTCCTTAGGCACAACAGGCAATTCATATTTATTAGGAGAGCCTTCATCATCACTTTCATCAATATTATCAGTTTCAATAATTTCATTCTCTCTAGCCCTAGCAAGTTGTTCATCAAGAAATTCACCAAGTGGCACAATAGTATCAAGCATAGAAGTAGTTTCATCATAAGTATCATGCATAGCAGAAGTGGCATCATCAATAATATGTGACATATCAGAATTAATAGCAGAAGCAGGTTTAGGTGTCGCAAGCTTACTCAAAACAGAAGGTGAATCAAGTGCAGAGCTAGATGGCAGTTCCTTACCTCCCCTTGTAGTTGAGGGATAAATTTTTGTTTTCGCGTCTTTCAAGTTCTTCATAGTGACCAGCAGATATAAATCCCAAGTGACTCAAAGAATAGAGTTATGCTCCCCGGCAACGGCGCCAGAAAATAGTCTTGATAACCCACAAGTATAGGGGATCGCAACAGTTTTCGAGGGTAGAGTATTCAACCCAAATTTATTGATTCGACACAAGGGGAGCCAAAGAATACTCTCAAGTATTAGCAACTGAGTTGTCAATTCAACCACACCTGGATAACTTAATATTTGCAGTAAGGTATTTAGTAGCAAAGTAATATCATAGTAGTGGTAACAGTGGCAAAAGGTAACGGTAGCAAAAGTAATATTTTTGGTGTTTTATAGTGATTGTAACAATAGCAACAGAAAAGTAAATAAGCGAAGAACAATATATGGAAAGCTCATAGGCATTGGATTGGTGATGGAGAATTATGCCGGATGTGGTTCATCATGTAACAGTCATAACATAGGGTGACACAGAACTAGCTCCAATTCATCAATATAATGTAGGCATGTATTCCGAATATAGTCATACGTGCTTATGGAAAAGAACTTGCATGACATCTTTTGTCCTACCCTCCCGTGGCAGCGGGGTCCTAATGGAAACTAAGGGATATTAAGGCCTCCTTTTAATAGAGTACCGGACCAAAGCATTAACACATAGTGAATACATGAACTCCTCAAACTACGGTTGATACGTCTCCAACGTATCTATAATTTTTGATTACTCCATGCTATATTATCTACTGTTTTGGACATTATTGGGCTTTATTATCCACTTTTATATTATTTTTAGGACTAACCGATTAACCAGAGGCCCAGCCCAGAATTGCTGTTTTTTTTGCCTATTTTAGGGTTTCGAAGAAAAGGAATATCAAACGGAGTCCAAACGGAATGAAACATTCAGGAACGTGATTTTCTCACCGAACATGATCCAGGAGACTTGGACCCTACGTCAAGAAACAAAGGAGGAGGCCACGAGGTAGGGGGGCGCGCCTACCCCCCCAGGCGCGCCCTCCATCCTCGTGGGCCCCCTATTGCTCCACCGACATACTCCTTCCTCCTATATATACCTACGTACCCCCAAACGACCAGATACGGAGTCGAAACCCTAATTCCACCACCGCAACTTTCTGTATCCACGAGATCCCATCTTGGGGCCTGTTCCGAAGCTCCGCTAGAGGGGGTATCCATCACAGAGGGCTTCTACATCAACACGATAGCCCCTCTGATGAAGTGTGAGTTGTTCACCTCAGACCTTCGGGTCCATAGTTATTAGCTAGATGGCTTCTTCTCTCTTTTTGGATCTCAATACAATGTTCTCCCCCTCTCTTGTGGAGATCTATTCGATGTAATCTTCTTTTTGCGGTGTGTTTTGTTGAGACTGATGAATTGTGGGTTTATGATCAAGATTATCTATGAACAATATTTGAATCTTCTCTGAATTCTTTTATGTATGATTGGTTATCTTTGCAAGTCTCTTCGAATTATCAGTTTGGATTGGCCTACTAGATTGATCTTTCTTGCAATGGGAGAAGTCCTTAGCTTTGGGTTCAATCTTGCGGTGTCCTTTCCCAGTGACAATAGGGGCAGCAAGGCACGTATTATATTGTTGCCATCGAGGATAACAAGATGGGGTTTTCATCATATTGCATGAGTCTACACCTCTACATCATGTCATCTTGTTTAAGGCGTTACTCCGTTTTCATTAACTTAATACTCTAGATGCATGCTGGATAGCGGTCGATGAGTGGAGTAATAGTAGTAGATGCAGGCAGGAGTCGGTCTACTTGTCTTGGACGTGATGCCTATATACATGATCATACCTAGATATTCTCATAACTATGCTCAATTCTGTCAATTGCTCAACAGTAATTCGTTCACCCACCGTAAAATACCTATGCTCTTGAGAGAAGCCACTAGTGAAACCTATGGCTCCCAGGTCTTTCTTCATCATATTAATCTTCCAACACTTAGTTATTCTTAATTTGCTTTTATTTTACTTTGCATCTTTATCATAAAAATACCAAAAAAATTATCTTATCATATCTACCAGATCTCACTCTCGTAAGTGGCCGTGTAGGGATTGACAACCCCTTATCGCGTTGGTTGCGAGGATTTATTTGTTTTGTGCAGGTGCGAGGGACTCGCACATAGCCTCCTACTGGATTGATACCTTGGTTCTCAAAACTGAGGGAAATACTTACGCTACTTTGCTGCATCACCCTTTCCTCTTTAAGGGAAAACCAACGCAAGGCTCAAGGGGTAGCAAGAAGGATTTCTGGCGCCGTTGTCGGGGAGGTTCGCGCAAGTCAAGATTTGACTCCCGACAACGAGCCATTTCTGGCGCCGTTGCCGGGGAGTCTACGCAAAAGTCAATATAACAAGTACCCATCACAATCCTTATCTCCAGCCTTACATTATTTGCCATTTGCCTCTCGTTTTCCTCTCCCCCACTTCACCCTTGCCGTTTTATTCGCCCTCTCTCTCTCTATCCTCCCTCTCTTTTTTCCGTTCGCCTATTTTCCTTTTGCTTGTCGTTATGGCTAGTCCCTTATCTTCTCCATTGTCTCCCGAGAATGAAATTCTAAATTTTAAGCAAAGGGAGGGAGAAAATCTAAAAGACGCTTGGTATAGAATTTGCAATGCTCAAAATAGATCTACCAGAAAGCAATCTACTTCCGTTCTTCTTCGCAATTTTTATGTAGGCGCTACTCCTTGGCACAGATATGTCCTTGATACTATTACTGGAGGGAACTTCTTGGGTAGCCACACTTTTGATTCTTATAATGCTATGATAGATTTGTTTGGCTCACCCCCTCTTTTGGTTAATGGAACTGTATTAACTTTGGAGCATGTAATGCAGAGGCTCGAAATTATTGAAAATAAGGTTGCTACCGTAGAGTTAATTGAAAATTTGGATAAAAAGATCCACAACCGAATCTCTCAATATGGATCTAAAGTAGGAGTCACTTTGAAAAATATTAAAGAAAAGGAACCCATAGTTAATGAGAAAATAAATCACGATTCCACTAGGATCGATAAACTTGAGGATATTATTACCAACTTGGGAACCACTTTTTCTTACGTAAAGAATACTCAAAGTCCTCCCACTAAAATTGCCAAGCTTATGTATGTTCCTAAAAATAAGGGTGAATCCTCTAGTAAGGAAACTGCGGATGTCAAATCTACAAGTATTCATCCCAATCTTTTTTCTATCATTAAGGAACCATTTGTTACAAATGAATTTTTCGATCTTTTGCCTAAAAGTTTGATAATCAATAAAAATAAATAAATTCCTAACGATGGTAGATGCCTCATTGAAGAATTGCCAACCAAAGATGGCAATACCTAGATCTATCCTTGCTTTTTATGCCTAGCTAGGGGCGTTATAACGATAGCGCTTGTTGGGAGGCAACCCAATTTTATTTTTATTCCTTGCTTTTTTCTCCTGTGTAGTAATAAATAATTTACCTAGCCTCTGTTTTGGTTGTGTTTTTTGTGTTTAATTAGTGTTTGTGCCAAGTAGAACCTTTGGGAAGACTTGGGGAATGTCTTGATATCTTGCTGTAAAAAACAGAAACTTTAGCTCTTACGAGAACTGCTGCCATTTTTATTTGGAAAGTGATATTTAGTTAATTCTTTTTGAATATGATTAATAGATAAATTCCTCACGTCAAGAAATTTATTTTAGAATTTTTGGGGTTCCAGATCTTGCGCTAGCTACAGATTACTGCAGACTGTTCTGTTTTTGACAGATTCTGTTTTTCGTGTGTTGTTTGCTTGTTTTGATGAATCTATGGCTAGTAAAATATTTTATAAACCATAGAGAAGTTGGAATACAGTAGGTTTAACACCAATATAAATAAATAATGAGTTCATTACAGTACCTTGAAGTGGTATTTTGTTTTCTTTCGCTAACGGAGCTCACGAGATTTTCTACTTTAAGTTTTGTGTTATGAAGTTTTCAAGTTTTGGGTAATGATTTGATGGATTATGGAACAAGGAGTGGCAAGAGCCTAAGCTTGGGGATGCCCATGGCACCCCCAAGATAATCTAAGGACACCAAAAAGCCAAAGCTTGGGGATGCCCCGGAAGGCATCCCCTCTTTTCGTCTACTTCTATCGGTAACTTTACTTGGAGCTATATTTTTATTCGCCACATGATATGTGTTTTGCTTGGAGCGTCTTGTATGATTTGAGTATTTGCTTTTTAGTTTACCACAATCATCCTTGCTGTACACACATTTTGAGAGAGCCGTACATAATTTGGAATTTGTTAGAATACTCTATGTGCTTCGCTTATATCATTTGAGTTATATAGTTTTGCTCTAGTACTTCACTTATATCTTTTAGAGCACGGTGGTGGATTTGTTTTACAGAAACTATTGATCTCTCATGCTTCACTTAGATTATTTTGAGAGTCTTAAATGCATGGTAATTTTCTTAAATAATCCTAATATGCTAGGTATTCAAGATTAGTAAAAAATTCTTATGAGTGTTTTGAATACTAAGAGAAGTTTGATGCTTGATGATTGTTTTGAGATATGGAGGTAATAATATCAAAGTCGTGCTAGTTGAGTAGTTGTGAATTTGAGAAATGCTTGTGTTGAAGTTTGCATGTCCCGTAGCATGCACGTATGGTAAACATTATGCAACAAATTTGAAACATGAGGTGTTATTTGATTGTCTTCCTTATGAGTGGCGGTCGGGGACGAGCGATGGTCTTTTCCTACCAATCTATCCCCCTAGGAGCATGCGCGTAGTGCTTGGTTTTTGATGACTTTTAGATTTTTGCAATAAGTATGTGAGTTCTTTATGACTAATGTTGAGTCCATGGATTATACGCACTCTCACCCTTCCATCATTGCTAGCCTCTTCGGTACCGTGCATTGCCCTTTCTCACATTGAGAGTTGGTGCAAACTTCGCCGGTGCATCCAAACCCCGTGATATGATACGCTCTTTCACGCATAAACCTCCTTATATCTTCCTCAAAACAGCCACCATACCTACCAATTATGGCATTTCCATAGCCATTCCGAGATATATTGCCATGCAACTTTCCACCATTCTGTTTATCATGACACATTCATCATTGTCATATTGCTTAGCATGATCATGTAGTTGACATAGTATTTGTGGCAAAGCCACCGTTCATAATTCTTTCATACATGTCACTCTTGGTTCATTGCATATCCCGGTACACCGCTGGAGGCATTCATATAGAGTCATATCTTGTTCTAAGTATCGAGTTGTAATTCTTGAGTTGTAAATAAATAGAAGTGTGATGACCATCATTCATAGAGCATTGTCCTAAAAAAAGAGAGAATGGCCAAAAAAGGAAGGCCAAATAAAAAATATATAAAAGGGACAATGCTACTATCCTTTGCCACACTTGTGCTTCAAAGTAGCACCATAATCTTCATGATAGAGAGTCTTTTGTTTTGTCACTTTCATATACTAGTGAGAAATTTTCATTATAGAACTTGGCTTGTATATTCCAACAATGGGACTCCTCAAGTGCCCTAGGTCTTTGTGAGCAAGCAAGTTGGATGCACACCCACTTAGTTTCTTTTGTTGAGCTTTCATACATTTATAGCTCTAGTGCATCCGTTGCATGGCAATCCCCACTCCTTGCATTAACATCAATCGATGGGCATCTCCATAGCCCATTGATTAGCCTCGTTGATATGAGACGTTCTCCTTTTTGTCTTCTCCACATAACCCCCATCATCATATTCTATTCCACCCATAGTGCTATATCCATGGCTCGCGCTCATATATTGCGTGAAAGTTTATAGGTTTGAGATTACTAAAGTATGAAACAATTGCTTGGCTTGTCATCGGGGTTGTGCATGATGAGAGGATTCTTGTGTGACGAAAATGGAGCATGACTAAACTATATGATTTTGTAGGGATGAACTTTCTTTGGCCATGTTATTTTGAGAGGACATGATTGCTTAGTTAGTATGCTTGAAGTATTATTATTTTTATGTCAATATGAACTTTTATCTTGAATCTTCCGGATCTGAATATTCATACCACAATTAAGAAGAATTACATTAAAATTATGCCAAGTAGCACTCCGCATAAACAATTCTGTTTTTATCATTTACCTACTCGAGGACGAGCAGGAATTAAGCTTGGGGATGCTTGATACGTCTCCAACGTATCTATAATTTTTGATTGCTCCATGCTATATTATCTACTGTTTTGGACATTATTGGGCTTTATTATCCACTTTTATATTATTTTCGAGACTAACCTATTAACCGGAGGCCCGACCCAGAATTGCTATATTTTTTTGCCTATTTTAGGGTTTCGAAGAAAAGGAATATCAAACGGAGTCCAAACGGAATGAAACCTTCGGGAATGTGATTTTCTCACCGAACATGATCCAGGAGACTTGGACCATACGTCAAGAAACAAAGGAGGAGGCCACGAGGTAGGGGAGCGCACCTACCCCCCCTGCAAGCGTGCCCTCCACCCTCGTGGGCCCCCTGTTGATCCACTGACGTACTCCTTCCTCCTATATACACCTACGTACCCCCAAACGATTAGATACGGAGCCAAAACCCTAATTCCACCGCCGCAACTTTCTGTATCCACGAGATCCCATCTTGGGGCCTGTTCCGGAGCTCTGCCCGAGGGGGTATCCATCACGGAGGGCTTCTACATCAACACCATAGCCCCTCCGATGAAGTGTGAGTAGTTCACCTCAGACCTTTGGGTCCATAGTTATTAGCTAGATGGCTTCTTCTCTCTTTTTGGATCTCAATACAATGTTCTCCCCCTCTCTTGTGGAGATCTATTCGATGTAATCTTCTTTTTGCGGTGTGTTTGTTGAGACTGATGAATTGTGGGTTTATGATCAAGATTATCTATGAACAATATTTGAATCTTCTCTGAATTCTTTTATGTATGATTGGTTATCTTTGCAAGTCTCTTCAAATTTGGTTTGGCCTACTAGATTGATCTTTTTTGCAATGGGAGAAGTGCTTAGCTTTGAGTTCAATCTTGCGGTGTCCTTTCCTAGTGACAGTAGGGGCAGCAAGGCACGTATTGTATTATTGACATCGAGGATAACAAGATGGGGTTTTCATCATATTGCATGAGTCTATCCCTCTACATCATGTCATCTTGCTTAAGGCGTTACTCCGTTTTCATTAACTTAATACTCTAGGTGCATGCTGGATAGCGGTCGATGAGTGGAGTAATAGTGGTAGATGCAGGCAGGAGTCGGTCTACTTGTCTTGGACGTGATTCCTATATGCATGATCATACCTAGATATTCTCATAACTATGCTCAATTCTGTCAATTGCTCAACAGTAATTCGTTCACCCACCGTAAAATACCTATGCTCTTGAGAGAAGCCACTAGTGAAACCTATGGCCCCGGGGTCTATCTTCATCATATTAATCTTCCAACACTTAGTTATTATTACTTTGCTTTTATTTTACTTTGCATCTTTATCATGAAAATACCAAAAATATTATCTTATCATATCTATCAGATCTCACTCTCGTAAGTGGCCGTGTAGGGATTGACAACCCCTTATCGCGTTGGTTGCGAGGATTTATTTGTTTTGTGCAGGTGCGAGGGACTCGCGCGTAGCCTCCTACTGGATTGATACCTTGGTTCTCAAAACTGAGGGAAATACTTACGCTACTTTGCTGCATCACCCTTTCCTCTTCAAGGGAAAACCAATGCAGTGCTCAAAAGGTAGCAACGGTCATCACCGGGAGTGGTCCCGACTATTGTCACTTCGGGGTTGCCGGATCATAACACGTAGTAGGTGACTATAGACTTGCAAGATAGGATCAAGAACTCACATATATTTATGAAAACATAATAGGTTCAGATCTTAAATCATGGCACTCGGGCCCTAGTGACAAGCATTAAGCATAGCAAAGTCATAGCAACATCAATCTCAAAACATAGTGGATACTAGGGATCAAACCCTAACAAAACTAACTCGATTACAAGATAAATCTCATCCAACCCATCACCGTCTAGCAAGCCTATGATGGAATTACTCACGCACGACGGTGAGCATCATGAAATTGGTGATGGAGGAAGGTTGATGATGACGACGGCGACAGATTCCCCTCTCCGGAGCCCCGAACGGACTCCAGATCAGCCCTCCCGAGAGAGTTTAGGGCTTGGCAGCGGTCCGTATCGTAAAACGCGATGAATCCTTCTCCCTGATTTTTTTCTCCCCGAACATGAATATATGGAGTTGGAGTTGAGGTCGGTGGAGCTCCAGGGGGCCCACGAGGTAGGGGGAGTGCCCCCACCCTCGTGGACAGGGTGTGGGCCCCCTGGCGTAGATCTTTCTTCCAGTATTTTTTATATATTCCAAAATAATTCTCCATTGATTTTTAGGTCATTCCGAGACTTTTATTTCTGCACAAAAATAACACCATGGCAATTCTGCTGAAAACAATTGCAGTCTGGGTTAGTTCCATTCAAATCATGCAAGTTAGAGTCCAAAACAAGGGCAAAAGTGTTTGGAAAAGTAGATACGACGAAGACGTATCAAATGACTGCAGTGAGCAACGGCCAGATCGAGCTGGTCAAAAAGAAAAAGACGAAACCCGCCAAAGTCAAGTGACCCCAACTTGAGAATTTCAAATTTGACTGGGCGGGAGGAGATGCCAGATTTAAAAATTAGATCATGCACCTTAATTGCGTGAAAATCTTGTTGAACGGAAAAACAGTGGTTTAGGGCTAATTCAACTAGCAGTTCATTAGGTCTGACAGTGATTGGCATGAAAGTAATCCAAAAAGGATGTGTATGGTGAGTGTAGTGCACATGAGGTGGAAGCTGGTTAAAGCAACTAACATTTAGCATACGGTAAAAGAAACTAATACCGGGCCATTTTCGTCTCACCTTAGGCAGATCCAGAGTTGATGGCGCTGGTGGCAGTGATGCAGAGACGACCGGCGACGAAGAGGAAGGCGTGGAACCAAGCGACGAGGGCATGCCATCAGCACGAAGAAGGCGTCGGGCACCACTCATGAGCATAGGCCAGGGGAAGCGGATCAGCATGCTCCTCTTGCGGTAGTCACCCATGGAGGTGATCAGTTTGGTTACGGCGGGCGATGCAATAGTGAAGGAGAAGCAGGAGTCTCTGTCGTCAGTGACATCGAATTGGAGGTAGGAGTCCCCAAACAAGTGAGCGAGGACAAATGCCATGGTCGTGGCGTTGAGAGTGAAGGGGAATTGGATTACACGCACGTACATTTGGCAGCCATGAGGCTGGCTGCATGAACGGGCGGTAACGTGGGAACGAAGCTGTGACCAAGCCACAGCTTCGAACTGGAGACCCAGGTCGTCGGGGATTTGGAGCAGCCGGGCAAGCGTCATGCATGTAGCGGTAGAGCACGGTGGAGACGGGATGGAGGGCAGAGCCCTAGCGAAAGAGAAGGAATAGTTGCGGAAGCTGAGAGTGGTTTAAGCGAGGATGATCTCAGCCACGCACGCAGAAGCGACGTGGAAACGGAAGACCAGAGGAGAGCATTGCGCGACAAAGAAGTGAGCAGTAGATCCACCCAGGACGGCCTGGAACAGCGCAGCGACAACTATGGCGTCGAGGTGACGGTTGGAGTAGCCGAAGGCGATGTAGAGCGGTGAGGCAAGGTGGAGGGCCGGGGTGGTGATGTCGAGGCGGAGGTAGTAGGAGCAATCATCTTCAAACTCCAAGCCCATGGTGTTGCCGCAGCCCAGGAAGCAGCAGAGCGCAACCTGCCCGGCCTTGACATAAGGTAGGTCGAAGAATGGCGAAGGTGGTGGAGCCACGTATGGTATGAGCTCGTCTAGGGAGTTTGTGGTAAGAGGTAGGTCAGGTGCAGAGATGTCCGGTGGGTTTTTGGTGGCTGGAGCATTGCCGGAGGCCGGCGGGGTGGCCGGCAAGGAGGGCGGAGTGGGAGCGGGAGCGGGAGCGAGACCGGGAGCGGGAGCGAGACCGGGAGCGGGAGCGAGAGCCATTCATGTTTAGTTGAAGCGTAGAGCGCTGGAATCGGTTCATGACTTTTGATTAGGCTTCAGTACACCAGCCCTCAGCCAGATTCTCAGAGATGCCCCTCACCCCTGACACATTTTTTTCCAACTTCACACGTCGCCACGCTAGATGCCCATTCATCACGGTTCAGTCTCAGTCCATCTCCAACCTACTACCACCCAACACCCACATTTACTGTTCAGCTCCAGTCCAGCCAGGCGACATATTATTTTTCGTCTGTGTTTCAAAGTTTTGTATTCTTTTACCATGCCAATTTAGAGAGTATATATCTGAACAAATGCCGATGCATCTTATATATTTCCAGATTCATCGGTAAAATCAACATTTTCAGTGTTGATATTTTGTGCACATCATTTATACAGATGATTACCACTTACAAAACAAATGCATGAAAGAAAACTTTGTAGGGATTATTTCATGGGAACTGCTAGGCGCCGGCGCACCGGCCCAAATTTGGGTCGGTCGCCAGGCAGCCGTGCGATTCAGCAGCCAGCACCCGTCCGATCTGCCTCCAAAAAACATCGTTTTCCTTTCGTAAGTCAACGCAAACACGGAAAAAGCTCGATCTGGTTGTGCCACGTCCAGCGCGCCCTCCGGCGAGGGCAGCAGCACCTCCGCTTCCCTCCTCGCGCCACCGCTCGTTGTAGCTCCGCCGCTCGTCGCAGCTCCGCTGCATCACCATGGCCCCGTTCAAGGACGCAGTCTAGCCCCCGTCTCCTTCTCCACAACAGGCCATTGTAGGATCACATGGCCACGGGGCGCTATGCGGCTGTGCCTCTCCCAGCGACGTTCCCCCCGGATGCATCTCCTCCAACCGCCGGCCGGCTTGTCTCTCCCCCTATGCCAGCATCTTGTGCTACTCACCATTGTGGTAGCCCTACATGGAAGTAGCAAAATCTTCAGGGGACGTAGCAAAAAACAAAGATAGTTGCAGCAAAAATACCATCGCAGTTGATGCATGTGGAAGCACTGCCGGTCCCGCTGCCTCTCTGCCATCCAAAATGGATGTAACAAATTTCTCGCCTGGTCATAGAAAAACTGATGGCGGTTGCAGCAAAAAACGCCGCCGCCGTCGCCGCAGGTCGTCGTTGTGCCCTCATGGATGTAGCAAAACATCTTGGCAGTTGTAGCAAAATCTGACACAGTTGTAGCAAAATGTCCTCGCCGTCATGTGGGTCGCAGCTCCGCCGTGAATGTAGGTAGCAAATTTACTTGTCAGTTGTAGCAAAATTCAGCAATGGTTCCAGCAAAACATCGCCACCGCCGTCGCTGGTCACAGCTCCACCGTGAATGCATGTAGCAAAAGGCCAACATGGTTCCAACATCTAGGCGTTGCGGTTCGAGCATTTGAATGCCATGGTTGTAGCACTCCCCTGTCGTGTGTGGTCACCACCGGCAGCTGTCAGCTTCCAGCATCTGTTCATCATGGTTCCAGCACTTGGACGCCACGGTTGCAGCATCTGGACGTCGTGGCTTGTATAAAAAGTGACTGTAGTGGCGACGGTGGTCGCCTCCATGTAACTCCGGCCATCACCGGTCGCAACATCCATGCACAGCTCTCAGATTTTGAGGTTGCAGCTTCTGCGGGGACGGTTGCAACTTTTTGGCTTGGTGGACGCAACATCCAATGAGTCGCGGCAGGGCGCGGCGGTGATATTTGCTGAGTCGGCGGCGGCTGGGCGGCGATGGTGATCGTTGTAGCTGCAGGAGAGAGAGATGATTGGGGGAAGGAAGCAAAGGAGGAAGAAGAAAAGGAGAACGAACGGCTGAGAAAAAAGAGAAACGAAAGAATATAAGGTACGGAAGTGGGTTTGCATGGGCCACTGCTTCCTTCATACGCGCGAGGGAAAGCGACCGGCTGAGTTTTCGGCCGGCGCGCCGATTACAAACAATTCCCTTATTTCATTGTAAAAATAATTGGCACAATTGATATGCACTGCAGCTGTCATAGACTGTAGGCCCATCAAAGTAGTCAATAACAGAGAAGACATGTCGATGCATCTGATAAAACAAACTTAACGCGTTAGAAATTAAAGAAACAAAAGAAGCTAAATTGCCATGTCAAAGCTAGTACTGGTGATGCCATGTGTGGGGGGTGGACCAAGTCGCCGAGACATGATGGATTATGGATGGGCTTAGACCCATATAAGACAATAATCCCTGATCAATCTCTAAGGCCCATGCATGTGTACGGCAAGTAGTGGGAAGTGTGAGAAGTTTAGTACCATACTGCTACAGTAAGAAGAGTGTGACCTTTTTATAAGGGCTGCTCCATCACTTGTTATTGGGAGCTTGGGAATAGGAGATGTACACGCGCGCTCCTCCTCCTCCTCCGTCCGCCTTGCCATGCCTCGCCTCGTCACGACACACACGCGCGCCCCGAGTGGGTTGCTCGTACTCCGCTGGAGGCTATTTTCAGTGTTTGTTCTTTTATGTTATATTGGGCAAGATTGCTGAAAGGAGAAGACAGGGCGATGTTCCAGGCTGGGGTGAAAGGGCTGGCATATGCGGCAGCAGCTATGGCGGACAGGTCTTACTCGCAGCACAGGATGTTCTTGAGGGATGGAGATGGAATTCAGATCGGCTAACTTGCTCTTCCTGCCAGTTCAGTAATCTTCCACTAGGGTATGATGCCCGTTCTGGAATCTACCAGGTGTTTGGTAAGTGTTTGGTAAGTGTTTGGTATATGGCTTCTTTATGCCCCTGGGTGGTCGCATAGTTTTCAGTTCTTCAACTTTCCAGTTTAGGTGGTGGCTTGTTAGTGTTGTAGGTTTTCGCCCCATGGCGGATGGTCTGTTTCAGGGTCTTCCAGCGGTGGATTTTTTTTTACGGTGCTCCAGCTCGTTCCCCCCCCCCCCCCCCCCCCCCTTTAGTCCTATTTTGGTCCTTGGTCATTCTATTTTGGATATGTTACCCAGAGAACTACTAGACTGAACCTCAAAAACAGACTTTTGTATTTTCGTTGATTGCAAAATTAATGAAAAGGGGTGTGAGCCCGGTTGGAAAAAGCTAGTACTGGTGAACAAGACAAGCCATGAAAAATAATTTCATAATTAGTCATGGGTAACCAGGCATATAAATTCAATTGCGAAAAGACTAACACAAGTGGAAACATCGATTATTAGTGGATTTGACCACGGTTACCGGCACAAGTTCTGAACAGAATACCCACCAGCTACTACAAATTTTCATGGCCCGAACAAAGCATTTAAGGCCTGTCATATTTTTCTTCTTCTTGTGAGTAAGCACAAGACATGCAGATTCAAGTTTTGGCCCCGCATTGCATCAAGCAGTCAAAATACTTTTTATTGCACAATTACCACTAGCACAAGTACTCTCATGTCCAAGTGAAAAAAAACATCATCCAAAGAAAGTCACAGATCTTGCAGGATTAAGCATTTGATGATGAGAAAGTTAGAATACTGCTCCAAAGAGTACTTGGAGATTCCTTGCTTTTTTCAGGATTATATGCAACAAAACATCACAGATTGGCATCGTAAAAATGTTCACTGGTCATAAAATTACACGAGGGTTGGGGGCAGTTAAAATTCACAGACCAAGACATTTTCATAAAAGGAAGAGATTAAGGAAAATGCCGCCGGAGAGAAGAATATCGATTACCCTGTAGAGAAAAAGTGATCAATGAAATAGGAGAGACGACTATGTAGAAAATATCTAAACATTACAAATAATGACATACAAGCTTCTGTTACAATTTGAACAAAATAGTAACAAGATCGTGGGGGGAAAACTTGCAATAATAAACATGCATTCATAACGTGAGCTTTTTTTAGGTGATTCATAAGGCGAGCTTTAAAGACTCGTATGAGTATGAACATAGCTAGCTCTTGATTCAACGATTCTTGCACTACAAATCAAAAAAGAAAATTGTACTGCCCCATATCTACTTTCCTGGGACTATCCATCACCCCGCTTGTAAAAATCCAGAAAAAGAATCCAGAAAGGAAATTCAAAGGCGTTCAGCAACAAGCCATATCTTATGGCATGTACAATGGTGGCATATGAATACATATGCCCCATAACAAAAAATAATTTGAGGCATTTATATTTTTTTTTCCAATGCAAGCTGCCACTAGTAGGCCTTATTAAAAAATAGACAATAAAAATTTTAGTACACACGTATCTTTACTTTTCATTTCAATATTTTTAGCTTTTGTCACCGAACCACACTTTTTCTCTTCAAGCACTCGTCTTCTAAAAAGGATCTCACTTCCCTATCTAAACCTACTTTATGTCATATCCAATTTTATATGGCATGCGAGGCATCACCTTGAGGCTATGTATCTAAACCTTGAGGCTACGTGTGCAGGATAGAGGACCTCATCATGGCCGAATCAGGATCTGGCAGCCGCAGCGACATGAACTGAGATCCCGTTTCCTCCATGGCCGCTGCCACCTCCGTGCTCCGAGATGGGTAACTAGATGCACA